>NW_015387869.1:134530-178190 GCF_001527695.2 Protobothrops mucrosquamatus
TCTCTCTCTCTCTCTCTCTCTCTCTCTCTCTCTCTCTCTCTCTCTCTCTCTCTCTCTCTCTCGTCTGTCTGTCTGTCTATCATCTTCTAGAGAGTAAAATTATAAAGAATTAAAAGTTTGCTAGACATTCAGCAACTCAGTAGTTAAGTAAAGCTTAATGATCTGACTTCAGTTTTCGTATATGCATGTGTTTGCATGTGTTTGTGTGTGTGTGTGTGTAGTGCATGTAAATTTTAGAAAATTCTATTTAAAAATCCCTTTGAACGCCTTCCCCAGGAGTCATAAAGGCATGACAAAAAAATAAATCCAAAATCCATTCTGAGGCAGTATCTTTATTAAACCAGCCGAAGATTTATAAAATAGTTACAAACTTCTGAATTTATAAACTTTCCCATTCACTTCTCTCTGCAACATAACTACCAACTGAAACAAAAAGATAGAACCATCTTACCAAGGGATCCATACATCTGCAGGGGTCTTCAAACTTGCCCCTTTTATGACTTGTGGACTTCAACTCCCAGAATTCCACAGCCAGCATCCTGAGTCATAAAGTTATAAAAGGGCCAAGTTTGAAGAACCCTGTACCAGAGGGAATAAGCAGTTTTGATTTTTTACACTGGATCTCATATTTCCAAAATTGGGAGCTGAATGTTCATTCACTTTTTCCCTCATCCCTGCAAACTCTGATGCAATACTCTTATCATTTTTGTACCTGTCAGCCAATATAAATGTCTGAAGGCTCTCAGAGATATGGCTAAATAGTGGCATTTCTCTTTTTCTCTCCCTCTGACCTTTCCCTCCCTAGTTTTTATTGTCTTAAAGAGGAAGAGCACTTGGAAACTTAAAAAAAACTTTTGACTTATTAAAAATGAATATTTTTTTGTAAAGTGGAATAATTTGTATAGTTCCATCAAAACCACAAGGTAATCTGTTGCAGAAATATTCAAGCATAATTTTAAAATATTGCTACAGATTAATTCCATAATTAAAAACAATGAAATAAATTTCTAACAGCTGCTGCTTTATCAGCTGACCTGTGAGTAGTATTATTTGAGGAAACTGTACAGTGAGTGAAATCCTTTTACACATGACATATAATTAATTGAAATACCAGTCATATAGTTTTACTGTTTTAATTATATGTATTTTGCTTGTTTGCGGCCATCCCTTTAGTGATAATGATTAGAGAAAATCACAAATACATATATTTGCCAGACAATTGTAGAGCTGTCAGCTTTTATTGTTATCTGTAAATGCAATGTGTTTTCAACCTGAAAGCTAAAGATAATATTGCTAAGACTTTAACTTAGAATGCATTTAAGTGGAAAGACAGATTAGACATCCTGAACACATTAATTATTGGCAGTCTGTAGTCATCTGTTAATCCTGCCAAACATTTCCTCTGAAGCATGTAAGAATTTAGGCATTCAGCTGTTTATGACACCTTTTAAATAACAAAATTAAACAACCCATTTATTACCAGTTTTTAAGATCCTTATGGACGAGCGAGAAAAAATGTACAATATGTTGAACTTTTATGGTCATATCATAATAATGCAAAGTCATAACAGTTCTACTTATTTTATAAAATGATCAGCACTTATTTAATAGACATTATGCTATAATTGCTAGAGAAAAAAAAATACACCATATTCCGCTCACTAGTGATGAGGGAAAGTCCAACAGTGTTCCCAGGGAACTCCTATCTATTTGCCTTATTCACACAAGGTGCAGGCTTGCTGATTCATAGGGTTTCATTGATTCTATTTTAACACAGCCATAAGGAGAAGATCTAAGTTCCAGGGTTACAAATACATAAATCAATATAGGTATAATTAGAAACATGTGAATAAGTTATAAATTAATAATATTCTGATGCTTTTTTTTTCTTCCTGAAAAAAAATAACTAAGCTGGTTGCCTGTAAGCCTGCTACAACATACTTAGTGAGAAGGTAAATCTATAGAATATCAACACAGGAATCATTATATAGAGGAGTTACTGTACTACTACAAATTCTTTACAGGATTTACCTTCATAGGCATATATTTACCTATATAAAACTGTTGGTTTTTTTTCTTCTTTTTGATGGTTTTTTTTTTAGCCTTCATGCCTACCTTGACGAATCCGTGCAGTTTCGTGACAAGATTTCAGAAGTGGTTTGCCATTGCCTTGTTCCTACAAGTGAAAGAGAGTGACTGGCCCAAGGTCACCTAGCTGGCTTCATGCCTAAGACAGGGCTAAACTTCAGAGTCTCCTGGTTTCTAGCCTGGTGTTTTAACCACCAGACCAAACTGGCTCTTAGAAGATCTTTTTACCCTTTTCTGATAACGATTACATTGAATCAGTCCTTAACAGTAGTAACAAATGGATGCACCTTTCTTTGTTCATCTAAGTAAAAAATATGTTGTATAATTGCCACTTTAGAACTCCAAAGGTATAAACCTTTTAAAAATGAATTTGCTTATAAAAAGAAGAATGATTTTTTTTCTGAGCAACTATGATATATGTACATATTACAAAATCCAGGAGAATCATGTTTAAATTGTAATCCTTAGAAAGTTAATAAGGTAATCCTCAACGTATGACCACAATTGAAGTCAAAATTTCTATTGCTAAGCAAGACAGTTGTTAATGTTGCCCCATTTTATGACCTTTTTTTACCCCAATTGTTAAGTGAATCATTGCAGTTGTTAGGTAAGTAACAGGTTTGTTCAGTGAATCTGGCTTTACCCATAGATTTTGCTTTTCTGAAGGTTGCAAAAGGGGATCACATGGCCCCAGGACACTGCAACAGTCATAAATACCTGCCAGCTGCAGAAAGTCTGATTTATTTTTTTTTACAAATTTTATTGAATATACATTTTATAAACAAAAATGGACATATTTCAACTTCCCTGACTTCACCAGTGCTATTAGTATTACCTTATGTTACAGAAAGAAAAACAGAAACTTAAAATATATTCTTTAACAGGACAAAGTATAACAAACTGTGCATGTAACATCTATAAAATTTTTGCTAAACCATCTTTCAATCGTCAGCAATTATATTTACATATCTTTCAGTTGTGCCCTAATGTAAGTACTAATAAGAAGTCCTTAAGAAAGTCTGATTTTTGATCATATGACCAAAAACGGTCATAAGTCACTTTTTTTTCAGAACCATTGTAACTTCAAATGGTCACTAAACAAAAAGGTTATAAGTTGAGAACTACCTGCAGTTTAATTTTAATAATCTAAAAATCATGGGGTTCAAATGAGTGGAACATTTGTGATCTCTTAAACATAAAATAAGTAAAATTCACCTTCTATCCAAAGAGGGTTTATAGTTTTACCAGCGCTTATTGGCAGATATTTATCATAGGCACACATTGCATCAAAGTTGTTCATGATTTTGGGGTCATGGGCTACACTTGGCCATTGAGTGAAACACTAGGAAACACACTCCCCAAAATAGCTAAAACCTACATAACAACCCCCTATTTTCACATTTCATAAAATCAGTGGAGTGCTGGAGCCAGCTCACTCCAACTTTCAAGATCTGATTGTTAAATCTTCTGGAATTTTGTGAGCCAATCAAAAACTGAGCTGTAATATCTAGCAATTCAAGCAACTGTTTGGCAGTTAGCAGTGTTGAGTGAAAGTAGCAATGGAGTCAGCAGAACCTGTTGTTGTACGTTGATTATAACATTGCCGCAGAGATGGAAGCAGCCATCAAGTCCAACCCTTGTTCAATGTAGGAATCCAAATTAAAGGAACCTAGACAGAATAGACTCCATTTGAACACAACCAGCAAATTAGGGCTGATGCCAACCTCTGGAGTGATTTGGGAAGCTGCATGAAAGGCTTTCTAGAGAAATGGCTGACCCTTAGGCCCCAAGTTGACTAATGTAGAGGCTCAGCCTCCCACCTCAAATGAGATAACAATCATACTAGATGAATACAGATCTTCCATGCATGTACATGAACTACAGATCTTTCTGTATGTGTGCATGCATACAGACACACAACTGGGAGGTTTATTTTACTATAACCTGAACTTTTCAAAAGTTTTGTTCCATTTAAGTTACCTATTATTTAAAATTATTAGGTGATGTGGAGATAAAAACATGTTTTTAGTGCCTTGCTGCTAGAATTATTTTCTTCACAAATCATTACAGAATGGGGGAGAAAACCTAAAGGCAAACTCATTTTTTTTAAAAAATACCCACAAATATTTTTCAAATCTTTTTTTCTTAGGGAAATCTTTTTTTATTCAATAATCTTTAAATTGAATGGCTGAAATTTATATCAGAATATATCAGAAGAAACAAGTTTATAAGCGATGATTTAGATTTTAGATTTAGATTTTATTAAATTTATACCCCGCCCTTCTCCCGGAGGACTCAGGGCGGCTTACAGCCAGTTTAAAACAATGATACAATACAAAATTTAAAAAGATTAAAAATAACTATTTAAATTTGGCCGCTTCTACTAAAAATTTAATTTAAAACCCCTTTAAAATACCCCTAGGCCAGTCCTGCCNAGGCTCTCCCCCTGGGGGTCACCAGCCGACACTGTCTGGCTGACGGCACCCTGAGGAGGCCCTCTCTGTGGGAGCGTATCGGCCGGTGGGAGGCAATCTGTGGCAGAAGGCGGTCTCGGAGGTAACCAGGTCCAATGCCATGGTGCGCTTTGAAGATGATAATCAACACCTTGAAGCGCACCCGGAAGGCCACAGGCAGAGAAACAGCTTTTTTACTTTTTATTATCCACTAACATGAACTAACAACAGTGCTTGTTTATATCTAAGGCAAGATTTTAGTGAAGATATTTTTTATGAAAATTCTCTGTTTGGAATTGCCTTCTCTTAGGTATTTGTTTTGACCTCTCAATCTATCACCCAGCCCTAAAAGAATCCCATCCAATTTGTCAGAAATGATGAACCCTGAAAAATTTACCAGCACAGATTTGATTAGGCAGGCCATTATAAATGAGTCGCAGTGCACTAACAAATAGGTAGCCTGCAGGTGCTTTCTTCCCAAATAACTGGCAAACATTTTAAAATTCATTTTTTGCCAGCCAGGATTTTTACACAGTTCTGATGGCTTAGTACAAATCTAATTGACTGTTCTAACCAAGAACATTTTTCCGCTTTCAGTGTATGTTGTTGCTCATTTGAAACCTACAGATAGGCAGGAGCCATCTAAACTCTGAATAAATGTTGGCAAGTGGCTGGCTGAATTGTATTCATAGTTTTCATATGCAGCAGACTGACTTCATTGAAAACCCTGTCAAGAACTGTGAAAGACAGAGAAGCTCTTCAGGTAATGCCTTCGAATTAGCATGTGCTGAATGTGACACAGCCATTCCTAACCAGCTTTAGAGATTACAGCCATTATCTCAGTTGTAGGCAGCTGCAATTTCTTTCCTAAATAAGGCAGAAATGGAGGATATCAAAATAATTGTTAGTAGTTAAGTTAGGGAGAAGGATGGAGCGGCGTGGTAATGCTTGGGAAATTGCAAGGTATATTCAGAAAGTGCATAAAGACCAATGAATCTCTAGAAAATGCAGATGTTTTAATTGTTCACCACTGTTCACAAAATTGCGCTTTCTGTCAGGGTCAGAGTAACTGGGCCACAGCATCTGTTATAATTTATGGTAACAACCAAGGTCTATACAGTATTGCAAAAATTGTCTTTTTTTTTCATTCTAAGCCATGTCATGAAGTTGGAACTTTCTTTACTTTTATACCAAGACTTGAGAAAGATGCAAAGAGATCTTTGGTGCTCTCTGAGCTTGGTTGTTTTAATGCAAACATTTCATTACCCAACTAGGTAAAATCTTCAGTGCTAGAAGGGGATGGGATTTGCTCTCTGTTTATAACACAAGTGGCTTGCCCTGTCAGTATTAGTTGCAGTACTCTTGGTGGTTCCTTGATTAGGCTGTTGTTTATTGAGTTGGTAGCTGGCTGATTTGTCAGAGTGCCAACCTTCCAGAAATTCTTTAGTGTTTTAGGACTTAGCTTAGTCTAGGATGCTCACTGTCTCTCATGTGAAGTCTGTCCATGTGTTGTGCAGTTAAAGAGTTTTCATCATGTCTTTTGACTGCTAGTTGGTCATCAAGGATGCACTCTGCTAGATCTTTGCCCAATAACTAGACAAAGAATTTTGTGCTCTAGAGCAGAATATTGTTTTATATATTTTGGGTATATATATTTTATCCAAAATATACTAAACTATAACATGACTTTCAAGCTGAGCACAATTGCATGCAGTTTTCATTAAGAAGTAGTTTGCCATTGCCTTTTTTTGGGTGGTGGTGGTGATGATGATGATGATGATCTGCCATCAAATACTAAGCAAAGCTAATCTTGCTTAGCTTCTTGGCCTAGGAAACTTGGCTAAATGCTTTTACTTGCTGAACAGACAATTTATATATTTACCTAAGAAATCCCATAACAGTTTATCCCTCTATACAAATTAAAAATATTGCAACCAACACTTCATGAATATTAAATAGTGATTTTGAAATACAAAGTGGCTTGTGAACAGAATAGAATAGAATAGAATAGAATAGAATAGAATAGACCAATTTAAACTTGGATTGCAAGATACCTGCAGATATTTAGTAGGATTTTAAAAATCTTTTAGCTTACCCTTAGCTATTCTGAGTTGTTGGGAAGTACAGTAATTGAAATTGGCAATTTAGCAAAGATAATTTGGATGATTTAATGAGTTCATTAAGTTGTTTCTTTGGCCTTGGTGAAAACTTAATGGAGGTAGCTCACATTCCAGTTAGAGATCCCTGAGGGAGGGGGAGATAATTTAGAAAATTGAAAAAGAGTGATTGAGCTGCTCAAAGACAGTTGATGAACAACTCTGCTGTAAATCATCATAAATGATGAAGATAAATGCAAACTACTTTTAATTTTCTTCTGAGAGATAGAAGGTGTCATTTTATCCCTTCAAATCAATGTTGGATACTGTTAACTTCAGCAAGATAAGTCATTTAATCACAATACCATAGACATATTACTCATTGTGGGTTTTTTTTTAACTTTTGAGTTGTCTAATAAGCTGCTACTGCTAATTAGTTTTTACTTAAATATACCAATGGCTTAATTCGGCGGATTTACTAAGGGCAGCTAATCATGAAATTTAATTTTCTGTTCCGCTGCCAGTCTCTTGTGGAAATTATTCTCACTAGTCAGCTTATTATACCAGCAGAGGTAATATTGATACTCAGTGAGTCTGGAAGAAATACTATTGCATACCTGACTCATTAGGTAGATTGGGTAGAGCAGGGAGGATGGCGGAAGGAAAGGGAGGACTTGGACCACCTACACCAGGAGTGTCAAACTGCTGGCCCACGGGCCGGTTGCATCATGTGGAGGCCGCGCCCACCCCAGCTCCGGCAATGCAAAAAAAGTTGTGATACGTCGCAACACGTCACATGACGCGGCGAGTTTGACACCCGTGATCTACACCATCCAATTTAGTATAATCAGTGACCTCAAAACAGATGAGCAAATGAGTAAACTGCTTTTACCTTGAGAGCCAACTTTTCATATTACTGTTGTATCAAGGCATGACAACATCTCATGCACTTTTAGAAATAAAAAAGTGGCCAATTATTTGGTAACCAGCGAGAACAAGCTTAAGATGGATGTGTACAAAAGCAACATAGACTTGACCAAGAGTCCTTCCTCTCCTCCTTCTTAGTTGACTGATGAAAATCTGTTAGATTGCAAAGGCAAGGATACTCTGTCTATATCTACTTGTTCAAAATGTTTGTTTGATGCAGTTGTTTCCACTTCATTATATATTACTAGGTGCATACAATGAGGAAAGATACTCACTATGTTTGAAGGTACCCCTTGTGAGAAGTACAAGTAGTCCTCGATTTACAACCATTGGTTTAATGATTGTTCAGGGTTATAAAAACACTGAAAAAAATGACTTATGACTGTTTTCACACTTACAACCATTGCAGCATCCCTGTAGTCATATGATCAAAACTCAGATGCCTGGCAGCTGGCATATATTTATGACGGTTGCATGTCTGAGGGTCATGTGATCACCTTTTGTGAACTTCTGACAAGCAAAGTCAATGGGGGAGGCAGATTTACTTAATAACCATTCTATCAACTACTGCAGTGATTCACTTAACAACTGTGGCAAGAAAGGTTCTAAAATGGGGTAAAATTCATTTAACAACTGTCTTGCTTAGCAATGGAAATTTTGAGTTCAATTGTGGTCGTAAGTCAGGGACTATCTGTATTGCCTCTCGACTTCCAACCATGAAAAACGTAAATACCACATAGCTAAAGCCCATATAATTTGGGCCTCATATATTTTTATGAAAATCTTTTGCTTTTTTACCTCAGTAACTTCAGTACAAATGAGAGGAAGATACTGTAGAAGGATTATTATTTGTCCAATTCACCTGGGAAGCAACTATCATTTTCATAAAATCTATTTGCCTAGAGAGCTTCATGTTACTTCTTAAGTTTGTTTATTTTCCTTATATTATGTCTGATATCTAAGAAATACAACTATCCGGTATATTAAAATA
This sequence comes from Protobothrops mucrosquamatus, assembly GCF_001527695.2. Classification (NCBI taxonomy): domain Eukaryota; kingdom Metazoa; phylum Chordata; class Lepidosauria; order Squamata; family Viperidae; genus Protobothrops; species Protobothrops mucrosquamatus. The sequence continues at coordinate 143,086 of NW_015387869.1, forward strand.
AATAGCAGTGAGCTGTAACAATCTTCATTGGATGATATTATTATTATTATTAGTATTATTAGTATTAGTATTAGTATTATTAAGCTAATTCTTCTAAATTCAAGTTCAAGTAAAAGTCTTGGGAGATGATTAAATAATTAATCTACTGAAACTATTTCAGATGTATTTCAGCAGGTTCTGTTTCAGCAGAAATACTGCAGCAAAGTAATTGGATTTAATCAGATACATAGCCACATGCTGAAAAGTTCCAGCATAGTGGATAATGAACCCATTATCTACTCTCAAGAGTAGTAGGGTTGAAGCGGAGTATGGTAAATTTTATTGTTGATCAAAAAAGCATTGGTGAGGGAGATTAATGATTTTGGCTTTTAATATTCATGTAATAGGAGGAAAGAGTAAGTGGTTTCTTTCAGTAGCATTTATAGAATTTCAGTGATATAAATTAAGAACTCCCCTGCCTTACTTAATTTCCCTTGCTGAATGGAATATTCACTGACCATATAATAACAAGAAGATGCACTGGCATAGGAAACGATCTATTTGTATATAAGGCTGCTTATCATTTGCTGCGTCTTGCTGGGTTGCATTAGGATTCTTGAAAAGGGCTGCAATTTAGTAACCCGATCTTTCCTTAGGTACCAGATGTGACCACCCATATCATTTAAGTAACAAATGAAAACAAACTTGTTAGGTATCAGTTATCTGGAAATCTCTTTTTTCACTCCACATTAAAAAAAATGATGAGAAGAGGGGAATCAGCCTAATAATTTAGCCTTAATTACTGATGCTCCAATATCTCTTGATTTGATTACTTGCCTATGCTGTACATGGGGACTGCCCTTTAACATTGATTAGTATCTGCAATTCTTTCATAATACAATTGCAATGTTACTAATTTAGAATGACCATGTAAGATAATTAAGACTTGTAAGTAGGTTAAAAACTCCCCAGGTTCGTGTTCCTGTTTTTTTAGTCACAGTGCAAAGTATTGATGCTTACCATAGAAATTGTATGTGTTAGGGGGCCTTGATGAACTAGTTTCATGTGACCCTCAGAAGTGAGAAAATCCAAGGTGCTGTTCTGAATATCCTCCACTATTTGAGAAATGCTCAGCTATTGACCCCTGACTCATAGGATTTTCTGTACTAATGCTTGACCCAGTGTCTATGAATCAATAAAAGGGAATATTTGTAGCTCAGGATTGAAAAGGAGGAAGTCTTTGGTGCTAGGTTTAGTTGCTTTCTGGCAGAAGTTTTATTACCTAAACTAGGTAACATGATCAGTAGTAGTACTGACGATGCTACCTAGTTTGGCTAATAAAACATCTGCAAGAAGACAACCAAGCTCAGAGACTGGAATCTATGTTAATGTCCTTTCAGTGAAAATATGATTGTTTCTATGTGAATTACCTGGATGTACTTACTGAAAGGCAACATAGAAATGCAGTAAGTAAACTTTCTGTCCCCATATCATCAAGACCAGTCTAATCCTGGATTCTGTAAACTCACAACCAAAATTATTATGATGTCATAATTAATTTACCCTTGAGAATTTATTCATTTACTCATTTATTTTTATCCATTTGTATTACTTTTTAAAAATTACTGAAGCCAGAAAAAAATACATAATATTCCTCCCGCCTCCTATTTTCTCTACAACGACAACACTGTGAAAGTAATTGGCCCAAAGTCACCCAGGGCTTTCATGCCTAAAACGGAACTAGAATTCACTGTCTCCTGGTTTCTAGGCCAGCATCTTAATCTCTACACCAAACTGTTGTAATAAAGATCTGAACACTAACAACCTGAATGAAAAAAGTAGCCTTTTTTCCTCTGTTGTGTAGCTATAAAGAAGGGAGAGCTGTAACCAAAAATATTGAAAAGTAGCAGGAATTTATACGTCCTTCACATTTAGATTTGTAACCAATTCTGTGTTTCTAGGAAGTACCTTGGTCTGTATTGCTATAGAGACATAAGTTAAATAGCATTATGCAATAAGCACTGCAAGATAATTCTGAATCATAATGGCATCGATGGTATTTTGAGGTGATTAATTCAGATACTTCCCTTGCACAGCATTATATAACACAGTCCATGTTCCTCTTAGAAGTCCCACAAGCTGGTATATTTTTCCTACAAGGAAAGACATAAATGCTTATGATAATAATTATCATCAGTTTAGTTAGTTAGCAATATCTTACCCTGAGCTGCAGATAATATAACCTTCTTTCCTATTAGCAATGTCTTTTCAGCTATTGAGAGCATGTTGTTTGACTCTCTTCCTCTACCTTGAGTCATTCAAGTCTAAATGCCAAGATAGCTCGTTCCTGATTCTGGTTTAGGTCACACCCATTTGGTTAATGCATAGTTGAGCAGAAACGTTTGGAAATTCCCTCTTCATAAAAGTGCCTTGGAAGGTTAAATCCTGCTACTGTATTTTTTTTCCCCACCTGTGCCATGATGATTATTTAAACCCTAGTGGGTTTAAATAATCAATAATCACTTGCCATTCTTTATCAGATAGAGAATAACAACAATATACATGGCATAAGCTTGAAAAAGCTAAAAATAACTAAAATTATTTGGATAAGATTAAGGTTTTGAGGCAAACAATGAACATTGTAAGCCTCCTAGTCATCTTTTGGCGAGATAGTTGGCAAATAAATTTAATAAATAAAACATGTCAAGTCCAAGTCTGAACATCTGACTGACTGTATGATGGACCATAATAATAATAATAATAATAATAATAATAATAATAATAATAATAATAATAATAATAATAATGAGGAGGAGGAGGAGGAGGAGGAGGAGGAGGAGGAGGAGTGAAGAGAGAGGTGGCTGAGATGAAAAGGGTCAATTGGGACTTCTCCACATTGCTTTGAGGCCTGATTGCCAGAATGAGGGTAGAAATGGACAATATTCTCTGATTTTCACCTTCTACTCACCATGAAAGCAATCTTGAGGCATATTTTCTAACTGTGGTTTTAAAATGCCATTTTGCTCTTATGTTTCAAGTTATAGTATTTTAGTTGGATCATTTTATTTCCTTAGAGCTAATTTTGGAAGTTCATTGATTATTTTGGAGGGGAGGTAATACTAACCTGTACTTCTTCCAAGGATTCCCTTTAACGAGTTTGAGTGACTGGAGAAATCATGAAATATTGAAAGAGGGGCCTTTCTTGCTTCCAAGTTGAGGGTGCAAAACTAGCTAACTCATAGAAATAAAAATAGTACTTTATCTCTCCATTTGCCTATCTATCAGCTGAATTTCAAACTAGCAACCTGCTATATCTTAAGCAACGTTCACAGGAACTGTGCTATTTCAGAATTACTATTAAAGGGAGTTCTAGAACAGGGGTGTCAAACTGCCGGCCTGTGGGCCGAATGCGTCATGCTGAAACTGCGCCCACCCCATTGCCAGAAAAAGTCGTGATATGTCGCAACACGTCACGTGATATTGCGAGTTTGACACCCCTGCTCTAGAAGCAAGAAAATAATTTTTATTTTCAAGGCAGTTGTTGTGCCTGCATATATGAGCACTTTGATACTTCAACCTGATATAAGTAACCTTGCCCTTGGCAGGAAAAAAAGAGATTGGCAATTGTTTTCCAGGAACAGAAAGTTTGGATGGCACAAAAGCAGGGCCCTTGTCTAATGGAAGGATGTAAAAGCATGTTCTCTGGCAAAAAACCTTGCAGATTGTTGCCAAAGTGTCTCAATCCAGATAGGATTTTCTTAAACTCGCTTAGAGTCAAACCAGTATGAATCCGGACAGGAACAGCTTAATAGTACAGTGTGGGTATGTCCTTTTTCTTCACTCTAGAAAAATAGTGAAATAACTTTTAGTGGAATTTTTCCTATTATTTCTATTCTTCTGATTTTATACTTGGATATCTGTAAATTTACCTGAATCTATCTGGGAAGGCTGAAGAAACATCATTATAAGATGATTTTATAAAACAATTAGTAATATATTAAGCTTGAAGAATGTATTACTATGTTAAGAATATCCAGATTACAGTCTTGGTCAAGATTTTTTTTTAAAAATTATAATTACTGAGCATGTGTATGCTAGAAAAACCTGACCTCTGAAGTTCAGAATTATCTTCTTAGATTTGCTGCACTAATAAAGAAAAGGTCAGTTGTTTTCACAATTTTTGTTTTCTGTAATTGAGACGTTTTTTAATACTTGCAGATCTCTAGTAAGTGGTCATATAGATACACAAATAGCTGCAAAGATATTACAATCATTATGACATCAGGCAAGCAGAAATTGGTACAATAGTTTGCTACTGGCAATCATTGTTAATACTACCAACTATTATATTTGGATTGCTATTTCTCCCTAAACTAAACTTTAGGATACACAATACATTTTAAAATAAAATAAAATAAAATCTGGAGATAAATGATTAATTAAAGAGATAGCAAAATCACTAGGTACTCAGAAATAACTAGCCCAGGGGTCTTCAAATTTGGCCCTTTTATGACTTGTGGAGTTCAATTCTGGCTGAGGAATTCTGGGAACTGAAGTCCACAAGTCATAAAAGGGCGAAGTTTGAAGACCCCTGAACTAACCTGTTTCAATAAACAAACATTATGCTATAAAGCACAAATCATTAAAATAGCAGCAAAGGAGGAAAAAAAAAACAGTATAATATGGAAAGCAAAGATCTAGTTTTTTTTCTGCCAGAGTTTTCCAAACACCAACTTTGTTACCAGACTTCATAGAAAGAACATCTCGATTTCTTGACATCCTTTCCATTTTCAGCAGCAAAGAAAACTATGTAATATCTACCCATAAAGCATGCATGCATGTATGTATATATATTGAATATTTTAAAGAAATATTTTAGTTACTGAAATCAGCTATAAAGTGATCTAAATTGCAGGGATTGTTTTAAAAAAAACCACTTCCCATATTTTACTTTGTTTTTCTTAAAATATCTTACGTAGTTTTCAATCAGCAAGAAAGTTTACAATTTTCAACATTTTTCTTTCACATTTTTAAAGATGGGAAAAGTCTTCTAAGACCTTCCTGTCCTCTTCATTGTTGAAGCTGTTGAGGCAACTCCAATTTATACCACCAGAAGGAGATGTAGTTTTAATATATTTTTTAATTACAGTATGCCATTATGTCTGTGTATCTGTTGTTCGCAAAACATTTTTAATTAACTTTCAAGAAGAAGAAAAAAACCTAGATAATATTCTTAATGATCATTCTACTATGAGGTTCTGTTCCTCTTTTTGTTGGTTACTTTGAAGATATATTTTTTTCAAAGAAAATTTCTAATAAATGTAAAAACTTAATTATTTCCATGGAAATTCTGTTTGATTTTTAAACAAAGAGGCATGCCTTTGCTGTTTTGATAAAGTAAGATGGATTAGTTATGTATTTGAAGGAGGAACACTTGAATGGTGTTGACTCTATTATAAAACAACAAGCAACCAATCTCAGTGTTGGCTTTGTAGCTTCTTGAACATCCTCTTCCACAAACTTGGCCACTTCTCACGCAATTTATGTTTGAACTTCAAAGTTACAAGAAGAAGTAATTAACATTTGGATATTTTGTTAATGCGTCAAAACAAGCTCCTAATCAAATGCCCTCTGACTGGAAGTAGAAGGCACAATTCTGCATAGCTTTTGAAAATGCATCTGGCTCTTTAGATTTTCATAGCTAAATGCTCAATAAGGACTCTTACGTGCCAGAAGCTAGCCTATTGCACATAATTAAAGTCAGGTCTTTTTATTCTTACATTGATATCTTATCCTGGATATCAAATTATCTCAGCCAAAATTATAATAGTCATGACTGTGCTGGGACTTCTAAAACAAGGAGAAAGAAGGTGAATTGCCAAAAGTCACCTCCATTCCAGTTCTACTGGCATATTTTTTCCCCAAAAAATATCACAAATACCATTTATTATAAACCATTATTTTCAGGGGTTGAAAATTGGACTAGTTAGGTATATAGGTTTTAGTTTTCCCACAAAATATGTTAAGAAACAGTTTTTTAAAAAATACGATAGACAATAAAAATAGAATTTGGCCCCCGGACAAATTATAGAAAATCAAGCTAATTATCTTATCACCAAGAAGCACAACTAAAGTGGCATCCCATGTAAAGAGGGAAGATCGGTAACTCTGCTGAATTTGCCTTTATTTCTGTGATCCAAAGAAGGTATGCAAATATTCAATTTTTACAACTGAGTTTTTCTTTTTACTATAATTTGAGGGAGCTCCCATCTCCAGGGTTTTAGAGAAATTTGGCCTTCTGTCAGCTTCCAATCCTCTTATTTTTTTATATTCCTCTATTGAAGGAAATATATATCAAGCTGTTAAATGTTATTTACACTTTCCTTCTTCCATAAACAATAGAACTGCAATCACAGTTTTTAATCATTTCAGCATTGCTCTTATTTTGGACTAGGCCAGTGGTGGCAAACCTATGGCATGGGTGCCAGAGGCGGGACTCAGAGACTTCTCTGTGGGCACAAGCGCCGTCGCCCCAGTCCTAGGCCTTCAGCTGGGTTTTATAAAACTTTTTCACTTTAGGCCTCCGTCACCATGTGCAAAAAAAAAAAAAGGTTCAATCAGTCAATTTCAACTTCTCGCGGGGAAAAAAAAGATCTTGCAAAGCTGGAATTGATTGATTGAACTTTTTAGTCCCACCCAGTCTGCCGTTACCATCGCAGCCACGCCCACCCAATTGGCAACACCCAGCCAATGGGCCACACCCACCCGGCACTCGACGATGCATAAGTGGGTTTTGGGTTGCAGTTTGGGCACTCAGTCTCTAAAAGGTTCACCATCACTGGACTAGGCCCTCAGTACCAGTTAAGTTTATTTTGTGGGTTACTTTCCTCTGACCCATTCCATAACTATTGTTCTACCATACAAATATTCCATGTATGAAAGCATTTGTGAAAATGTAATGACTCGAAGCTGATGACACATTTAACTCTGCCCCCCCCAGCTCTGCCTGCTCTTCCACATTAAAATAGTTATTTAAATAATTAAAGAAGTGATATATTGTGAAGAAGAGACAGCTTAGTGTAGTGATTAAGCTACTAGGCTAGAAGGCAAAGGCCATGGGTTTTACTCCTATCTTAGGTACAAAGCCAGCGGGGTAATCCTCAGTCTGTCAGTCTTACTCAGCCCTGGTCATGTAATTATGATTCGGGCACTTGACAATTGGCTCATAGTTGCAGCTTCATTTGGCCAGAAGATTGCCATTTGTGATCTTCTCTGCCAGCTTCCCACAAGAAAAGATAATGGGGAAGACACCAGGAAAGTTTGCAAGTCACTTTGGTAAGGTTCCCCAGTCTTCCTGTGCTTGTGCCCCACTGTATCCTGCATCCCATGGCCTCCCTGTACTTTTGTGCCTCCTCTAGCTGACCCTACTGCCTGGTAGCACCCCCAGATTCCTTACCTGGGACTCTGCCTCTTCCCACTTAATGACCTTGTATGTCTTTGAGTTACGATGGGAATCATATTAAATATTAACTTTTAATATTCAATATTTTAATGTTTGTACCTCTGGTTTGTAAGCTACCTTGATTTGCTTATTAGTGAGATTGGCAGCATATACATTTAATAAATAAATACATCAGGATTGCCAAGCTTGTCACCAAGCAGTACGGTTATGTGACATTGCACTTTTACAACTGCATCACTTAGCAAGAACTATCCCAGTTCCACTTGTCACGATATCCCGAATAATACCTTTATAGCCCCAAGGAGTCCTTATTCCTTCAAAAACTGCACTTGCTCATCACTGCCCTTTGACCAGTTTGGTGTAGTGGTTAAGGTGCTGGCCTAGAAAACAGGAGACTGTGAGTTCTAGTCCCACACTTAGGCATGAAAGCAGGCTGGGTGACTTTGGACCAGTCATTCTCTCTCAGCCCAACCCACCTCACAGAGTTGTTGTTGTGGGGAAAATAGGAGGAGGAAGGAGTGTTAGGTGTGTTCATCACCTTGAGTTGCTTATAAAGTAATAAAGGTGAGATTACGAAAATCTAATTCCCCCCCAAAAAAACCTGTTGGCTTTCTTCCAGAGTTCAGTTTCAAAGCTGTTTGTTCTTTTATATCAATGATCTAACTCCATTTAGGATGTGCCTACCTTGCAGTATAACATTTTGCCATTTTAATCATGAAGAAAGTGATATTGCAATCTCTACTTGCCAAGGTTTCAACAGAAAGAATAGGGAGGGAGAGGAAAGCACACGTCATTTTAAGGTAAAAAAATAAAATGTGGCACTTCAAAAATAAGATGCTTACATAAAACATAACTATGTTTGTCAAAATGCTGCAGGGCTTTGACAAATGCATTTCATGTTTGGCAATAATGCCTTAATGAAAGGATGTACTGCATATAGAAAATGAATTAGCGGAGTTACAGCTTTTCATCTATCAAATGGCACAAAATTACTGGTATTGTATATGGAAGCGCAGGCACCTGCTATTTGAATATATATTATGAATATACCATCTGAATAAGGTTTTAAACCATACCGCAGGATTATTTTTAAACTGGTAGAAATGAAGTAATTCTCTAGCCCAAAGTATTTGACATGTCTTAAAAATGAGTAGAATAGTATATAAAAAGAAATCTAATGAGAGCACTTTTTTCATGTCTTACTTTGGACTACAGCTGTGCTAGAAATACTGTTTATAACCTTCCATAATGTTACTATAAAGAGGAAAAGGGCTGTTTTTAAGTTATTTTAATCAACCATTGCTACGTAGAGATCATTAGTTAATCCCAATATTAAATTTTGCCAGAGTGCCCCAAACAGGGTTACTGGAAAACAAAAGAAATGACTGTTAGAGGCTTACCATTTAATCTTTAAGAGTTAACAAGAAATCTTTACAGAACAGGGGGAAAAATGCCCAACATATATTTACTATGCTCAAAAGCCATCTGTGCATTGTGTGTTATCGTGTGGGCTGGAATCCTGAACAAGATCTTTGGCTGTCATTTCTTTTGTGGCAGTTCATATCTGAAATGTTTTTTTTAAGCTAGATAGATATGAATATAAAAGAGCAAAGCAGGTACCAAGAGTCTGTGAATTTCATTTTTCCCATTGAAGCAGAATGGCTCTGCTTGAAGATAACATACAGAGGCCACCAAGAATAGTTTCTACAGCAGTCGCAAGAGCCAGGAAGAGTATGTTTAATGATTAGAAAAGACATGATTTCCTATACATTTCTTAAGTCATCTGCTGACTTGTGAGGGGGAACTTACACTTCACAGTCTTTCATATGTTACAGTATAAGCACTCTATAAACTGTCCCTTAACATGTGAAAGGCAAGAAGGAATTAAAAAAAACCCATGTATTTTCAGATGAGAAGAGTTAAATATATTCTTCTAGTTGAATTTAACATTATGATTATGTTTATCAAAACCTACAGGATGTATCTTTGGATGGAGAGAGAGGAAAAAAGTGAGAGGGAGAGAGAGAACCTCAAAATATGACTGAAGTACTTTCAGGGAATTTAGCGATTGATTAATCATTAATAGAAGAGAATACTTGTATTAGCTCAGAGTTAAATTGTGGGGTCCTTGGTGCTCTCTGAGCTTGGTTGTTTTCTGTCCATTTCTAGCACTAATAATGTTACCTAGTTGGGTAATGAAATGTCTGCAAGAAAACAACTAAGGTCAGAGAGCACCAAGGACCCCCCTGAAAATTATTATTTGTTATTATTGATTGTTTTTATTTTTATTGATCTATTTATATTGAATTATAATTTTATCTATTTTTTTATTATTGCTAGGTACTTTAAGCACTGCTACAAAAAGCCAGGCATTATATACATTTGATAAATCAATAGTCCTTTAGTTTTTCTCAATTTACTTAGCAGCTCACTATTGGAGACTCTTCTTTTGGTAACACCTGAATCCCAGTTCTTTACTTCTAAAATGCAGGAGAAAATACTAATTTCTGAGCAGTTACATGTTGTATATATTGTCTCAACAGCCAGGCTTGTGTTAGGAGAGGTGAAACCCTCTACCCAGGAGGAATTAAAAAGAAAAACTTACAGTATAGCTCCTCCTACAGTGAATGGTCCTCTCCCAACAGAATCTGCCCAACCTCAGAGACATTGATCCAAATCCATCTAAAAACTCTGCTGCTCCCGAACTGAGAATCTATGTCTTCCAAATTATATGTATTTAATGAGAGAATGAAACAATTATCTATTTAGTATTAGGCCAGCAATTATGGCTTAGCATAATTATGAAACCATCTGCTAAAAGCAATAAGAGAAAGGGAAGCCTGGAAAATGGAAGGTGGGGCATGAATAATACATATTTATATATCACTATTTTTCAAATCTGAGCAACTTCTCAAATCATAGCAGTTTTGCTATTACAATAAGGCAAAATATTGATTCTTTAAATAGGGACGGCTGGGGCATGCAGAAGTTAATTATTAGACTATTAATTACTCAGCTGATTTAAGTTGTTACATTAATTAATTGAATGTATGGAATATTGTAGTCTTTCCTGGCCTTATGTTAACTTTAATAAGAAACTTTAAGTTCTAAAATGCTTAAATGTGAGGCCGAGCACCTCAAATTTATGATTAATTTGACAATTTCTTCGCCTCTTCGCTGTCCTTTCCTCAGGTTGCTGTTTTTAGTTTTTAAATCCGAAGAGCTTCACCTTCAAATAATAATTATTGTCAGACTTTGGTATGTGGTTGATGGTTGAAATGGAGAAAGTGAGATGGAGCAGAGGATGAAACATAAAATAAATGATAACACAAAGAGTTTCTGCATACAGAGACATCTATGAAGGATGTCAAAAAAGATGACACTGTGATCAAAGTCCCTTTCTTTCTTACATGTCTTAGGCAGTCTTTCAGAATGGCTGGCTGGCTGGCTGGCGGGAGAGAGAGAGAGAGAGATTGTATTATAAGCCAAGGCAGAACATTTTTTTAAAAACCATTTGACAATACAGAAAAATAATCAATATTTAGATAGATTCTATGTTACAAATTGGACAGATTCCTCTATTTCCTCTTCTACTGTCCAATGACCTTTATACCCAAATCCTGAATTTCTTCTTAATGCTGTGGAAAAGGGCTCTGGTCAAACTACTTTAGAGCTGAATGGAGTTTAGGCAATGGAGTTTAGAGCTACCTTGGGATGCAAAAAAGCCATGCAGCTGCTAATTTTAAGACAAGCACAATGGCTGGGCTGCTCATCTCCACAAGCAGATCAGGCTCAGCAACACTGGGGTATGCTGTGTTGTGGGATCCTTGGTGCTCTCTGAGGTTGGTTGTTTTCTTGGAGACGTTCCATTACCCAACTAGGCAACATCAGTGCTTTTTTTGTAAAAAGAAAAGGTGCTGGAACTCACACACATCATACAACCCGCCTTGCCTACCCTACAAGGTTTACCTTTGTAGTTGAAAAAAAAACCCCTTCAAATTTTAGTGTATCTAAAAGACTAGGATTTTGTTCAAGGTAAGTTAATACTATTAATGTTACCATGCACTGTATGGCTTTAAATTACAAGAAGGCATTTTATTAATCTTTTGGGACATTTACCACTGGCATACCCATTTAGTTTAAGGAGTGGAAATGTCACCTTTCTATGTGGAATGAAATTGGCCCAATAAAACAAAATTTGGTTGCTTGTAAAAGATTGAATTATTTTTAAGAAGTTGTCAAATAAGGTGGAAAAATTTACATTGGGAGTTTAATATGGATATTGACTTGAAACAAATTAAAGTTGAAATTTTGTCAGTGAACAGATTACTTTTATTTTACCTTTAAGTTAAACCCAATTTAATAAATAGATCTGATTAAACCTCATACTGTAGGTCTACCTTTACATCTGACCAATACATAATTAATATATATTATTATTAATAATAATACCTCCAAATCACAAGACATTAGCTTTATTCTTATTCTTCCCCTCTTCAGTTTGAATATAAAATGTAAAAGACTAAAAAGAGATTTTCGTAGACATCCCAGCCTTTGAACTACCCAAGGAACCGAAACAGCAAAGTTTCGCTATTGGGCAAGCTTCCACGTCAGCCGCCTTTCTTTCCTCTCACTTTGCCTCTTTTAACCTCATACCCCACCTTCTGTAAGGGAAGGAAAAAGGCTCACTAACCCTCTCTTGAAAGATGGACTCTATGTTTATGTGTCTCCCACTGCCATCATCGGCTTCCACACACATGGTCCGACCCAGCCAATCAAGCCACACTGTGGTGCTCCAGCACCTCAATGGCTCCTCCTAGAGGAGGCGGGCAGTTCCAGAGGGGATCCCGTTCACACTGTACTGCCAGCGGGGCATTTTCAAAAGCAAACAAGGATAGGAAGGGCAACAATAGGAAAAGAACGCAACTCTGGAAAATCTGTTGAAAAAATGTGCCGAAACTCTGTTCTGGTGCGTTCTATGACAAAAAAAAGCCCTGGGTAACATCATCAGTGAGTGTGGGTTTTGCTCCCTGTTTATAGAGAGTAGCTTGCCCTGCTAGGTTGGTGCTGTACTGCCTGGGTTATTCACCAGAACTATCCGGTCTACAAGACTCTGCGTGCACTGAGGATGCTCCAGGTTGGCTGTCTCTGATGGTTTCTTTAAGCAAAGCTTTGCAGCCTGGAAGCAACTAAGCAGGAATGGGAGAGAAAGTTCATTTCTCTTGAGAGATTCCAGAGCAGAGTAATGTGAAACAATTTCATCATTTTATTTCACTCTTTTTAGAAGCAAGCAGTCTCTGAATCTTGTGAAGCAGTTTTGAGGGGGTTATATGTACCTTTCAAAGCTTTACAAAACAGGCTTTTCTTAGAAAAAAAATTTTCTACACATTTTGCCTCGTAGCCTCGCTAACTAAAATGCAAGTGACCAGTTCATTTTACAAGGAAAGCAGGTAAGCAGGTGCTTATGTCTCATTCACTGGGTCAGCTGACATTCATTGCCCCTTATGCATGCATGCATGCATGAATGAATGTATGTATGTATACAGTATACATACCATACTCTGTACATATACAGGGATTCTCTCATATCACTTTACATTGCCTTGGTAAGACCACACTTGGAATACTGCATCCAGTTTTGGTCACCACGATGTAAAAAAGATTTTGAGACTCTAGAAAAAGTACAGAGAAGAGCAACAAAGATGATTAGGGGACTGCAGGCTAAAACATATAAGGAACAGTTGCTGGAATTGGGTATGTCTAGTTTAAAGAAGAAAAGGACGAGGGGGGACATGATAGCAGTGTTCCAATATCTCAGGGGCTGCCACAAAAAAGAGGGAGTCAAGCTCTTCTCCAAAGCTCCTGAAGGCAGGATAAGAAGCAATAGATGGAAACTAATCAAAGAGAGAAGCAACCTAGAACTAAGGAGAAATTTCCTGACAGTCAGAACAATTAATCAATGGAACAACCTCCCTCCAGAAGCTGTGAATGCTCCAACACTGGAAGTTTTTAATGAGAGACTGGACAGCCATTTGTCTGAAATGGTATAGGGTTTCCTGTCTGAGCAGGGGGTTGGACTAGATGACCCCCAAGATCCCTTCCAATATTATTATTATTATTATTATTATTATTATTATTATTATTATTATTATTATTATTATTATTATTATTATTATTGTTGTTGTTGTTGTTGTTGTTGTTGTTGTTGTTGTTGTTGTTGTTGCTGTTTTGTTGTTGTTGTTGTTATTATTATTATTATTATCCCTGTTTAAAGGATGTATATATGTACATACACATACTGTAAATACATGCATGCATGCATACATACACATGCATATACACATAGAAATATACATATCCAGAAAATGTGCTTTCTCTGTCCTGGTGCCTGCCCTTGGAAATTATATTCTCCCAGAGATCCGTGTTGTTCCCTACCTGATGATGTTCCAGAAATCTTGAAAAACATGGCTATTCCTCTAGACCTTAGATTGGGGTGTTTGTGGCCCTCTGTTAGTTAAGCTTCCTATCTTGGACAATATGTTTATCTGGATGCATGGGACTTCCTTTCCATCCTTTCCATATTTAGTGTAGGCCACTAGAGTTGCATTGGAGTCAGACCACCTCTAAATCTCATAAAACCCATCCAACCAATAAGTTTATCAAACCAAAGCAGCTTACTACTGTCTACTATGTGATGAAGCTAGTAATTCTTAGAAAAGAGAGGGAAGCATGTGAAGCAAAACTTTTACAACAAGACAGTATATAGTCTATTATTCTGATCATAAAACAATTTGTAGAAATTACCTCCTGGGTATTGGCAACATAGGCTAAGCTCATCTATCACACCTAGCTGTGTGTTTTTGCTTCAGGCTTTGCATTATGGGTGAGTCCAGCCATTGTCTCCTGTCAACCATGACTGATAGATTAACAGACAGCTAAGCAACTTTTCTATACCTGGGGCTGAATTTTTTAAAATACATTTCAGCCTCTAAGGAATAGTTCCTGGGCACTTTTTTTTAAAAAGTTTAGCAGCATTAGGAGAGTCATTTTTAGCAAAATCATGTGAAGATTCACACTCTTGAATTAGCAATTTGGGTTAACCCATCCAATGGTTTATGCAGTAAATGTTAATTAAACAAACTGTGGTTTAACCCACTGCGTGAACCCAGCCTTTATATGTTTGACATATGTTTCTTTCTATTTTGAGTATTTTATTGATATAATTACAATATTATATTTTTTAATTATTTAATAACTTTACGCAAAGCACACAAAGAAAATAAAAAAATAGAATAAAGAAAATAAAGATGTGAGATAATGAAATATAGCTAAAACTGGTTTATACCAGTTCCACTCATAATACCTCTCTATATTTTATCTTTACAGCCACTTCATACCTTGCTTCACATGTTACCTTTTGTCCTTTCAACTACTCACTTCTCTTTTCAATGATCTCGTCAGCCACATCTCACAATGGCTTCTTTCCAGCCCATTCATGCTTCCTTTATGTATTTGTTTTCTGGTTTGGTTATCATTCATTCTCTTTCTATAATTCAGCCGTCCCAACATACTTTTTTTCTAGCTCAGGGTTAAACTGTAGGGTCCTTGGTGCTCTCTTAGCTCCATAGTTTTCTTGCAGACATTTTATTACCAGATCATCATGCTGATATTGCCTAGTTTGGCTTAATGAAACATCTGCAAGAAAACCACCAAGCTCAAGAGTACGAAGGACCTATACTTTTTTTCTGTCTGCTAACTCATGAAACATCTGCAAGAAAACCACCAAGCTCAAGAGCATGAAGGACCCATACTTTTCTTTCTTTCTTTCTTTCTGCTAACTCCTAACATTTTGCTGAGGGTGGGGCAAATGCAAACTCTTGAAATGAATATGGACTAGTGTACCTTGGCTGGTCTTGAAAGAACTAAGTAGATTGTACCTGATATGGAAGGACAGGCTGTCAGGGCCATTTGCAAGCACCTGTGCTCCTGCCTTCTCAGCCTTTCTCCTGGCATAGCCCAGTTCAGCCACTTATGGAAATGTAACATTGGGAAGAAGACAAGGTGTCCACTCTGGAGCTCTGCAGTAACAGGTCTCCCGAGGAATGAATTGTGAGATTAGGAAAGGGGGAAGGAACAGCTGGAAGAAACTAGAGTGGGAGGATTCTTTATCCTCTCTCAGGACTGACAGGAGGTCAAAGTATTTCTTGATTTCTTGGCTTTCTCTCACTGAGAGGAGCAAACTCAAGAGGTCCATCCATGAACACATAAATATAAGAGGTAAAGGAAAAACAGAGACTTTCATGGAGAGAAATCAAAAGTGGCAACTAAGACCATCAAAGAATGACTGAACTCTGTAGATGAGAAGACCAGATCTATACAAAAGGGGCAAGAGGGATATAGAGAGTTTAATAACAAAGAAGTAGAGAGGTCAGCAATAGAGAAGTTTAATATAAATACAGAGAGGAGAACTATGAACACTGCAACCACTATGATGGACACTACAACCATCAATAAATATAAGCCAGTTGCCAAGCATCCAAATTTTGATCACGTGACCAGGGGGATGCTGCAATATTTGTGAATGTGAAAATTGGTCATAAATCACTTTTTTCAGTACCAGTGCAACTTTGAACGTTCACTAACAATGGTGTAAATACCTGTACATGCTTCCTGTACCAATTCTCCATTCCACTTGCAGTTCCATATCTATTTCCTATAGATTAACTGGCATTCCTCAGAACTGGATGGGATTATAACTTTTAGAATTCCTATGGAAATTGTCATGCTGACTATTGAGGAAGACTTTTGTTTTCAAAAGACCACTTGGGATAACTTTGCATTTCTTTTCATTATATTTATCCTTTGAAAAGCACATTGAAAACTTTCTTTAAGGTTCATCTAGTCACATTCAGAATGATTTGTCATGAAATTAGTGCTTCTGTTTTTCTGCTACAGTACCAAATGTTCTTTAGTTTAATAGTTTCATTGCAATAATCATTTACGAGAGAAGTGAAGCCAACCTTAACATATGAGAGAACCCAGAATAACTCTTGATGCCTCAGTAGAAATAATTGGTATCTAACAGGACCAATGTGGACAATTATCCTTGACTCTTCACTTCTCTTTTTCTTCTCATCTATCTCAGATGTCTTGAAGAATAGGCTTTGGGGCGGGATGGGCATTGGGAACACAATATTAGCTGATGTTTTATCCACAGTTAGTGCTAAGTGGCAAGGATAGTAAAGGTGTTGTAAAAATGTTTTCCCCTCTTATTTTGGTCTAGTGTTATTATTTACAACATCAATCACAATGTTGCTTGTCAGAGCTAGAAGAGCTAGTTCCTATGATGACAAATTGCATAGTGTGGTAGTGGCAGTGGGCCTGTACCGGTTAAGCTATAGTCTAGACTGTTGCTCTTAAGTAAGACAAAGATTCTTTCCCATCATTATGTTGAAGTAACTACTACCAAGCAGAATAGATAGCAGAACATTGTGTGCTATCTCTAAGTATCAGTGTGGGTTATCTTGGGTAACATGCATAATAATTAGCTATTGATTCCTCTGTTCAAAATATCTATATCCTCTTGAATTAGACTTAGCTGTCAAAGCTGGATCAATCTTGGTGGTCAACCTTGATGCTCGCCTCTAGTTCCCTAGAAATGTCACTACCAGTTCCTAGGAAGTGTAGGGCTGGAGGGCTTTCCTACTTAGGATTTTTTCAGTTTTCCAAATCTCTTTGGTTTTTCAAAATTCCTACTAGATATTTTAGAAAGTGAGTCTTTTTCAAGATTTTAGGAGCTAAACTTAGCAAGTTCAGTTTTTTCTTATTGTGTGTAAAGAAGAAACTGTTTTATTTAATTATTTATATCCCTCCTTTATTAGATTTATAAATAACTCCAGGTGGCTAACATATCCAACACGCCTTCCTCCTCCTATTTTCCTCACAACAACAACCTTGTGGGGTGGGCTGCGCTGAGAGAGAGAGCATTATTCTGTTAGCATTTTTCCCCTCAATGTTGTGAGTTAGTCAAGTAAGATAAATATTCTTTCTCCATAATATGATAAAAAATAAGTAGATTCGGATCGTGATAAGAGAAAAAAAATCCCTTGCCTATCACCTGGAAGAAAACCTTCTTGCTAAATTTAAGTGATAGTGTCAAATTCTATCCATTGAACACAGTTATGTGCAGGGCTTTTTTTCTCATAGAACGCCCAGAACAGAGTTCTGGCACCTTTTTTGGATGGAATCTTGTAGGGTAGGCAAGGCGGGTTGTATGACGTGTGTGAGTTCCGGCACCTTTTATTTTTTTTAGAAAAAAAGCACTGGTTATGTGACTGGGGTTCTTCAAAAGCAACAAACAAATGTAATCATCTTGCAACACTGAAATCTTCCTCTTGGACACATCGTTTAGCTGATTGACACTTGAAGGTAAATGTTTGAATCACAGGAACTGTGAACAGAGTAAGGCTTCCTGAGTTGCATTTTCCCACCCTTTACTTCCAATTACACATTCAACCCCTTTTACAAAACTCATCCAGAACATCAGAGAATCCTCCTAACTGGTCTGAGATAAAGTGAAGAGTGCTGAGTTAAGAAAATATTAATGACAATCACAAAATCCCTTCTTCTCGTGATCATTAAGGCATCTCCATTCACAGATACAAAGCCTAGAAACTGATCAATTAAAAGGATCTGCATTATCCTTACTCTACTAAAATATGCATCTTGAGGAAGACCAGCATAATATTTCTTTTTCATTTGCGCTCCTAAGTCAATGGAAGTATATTCAAATAGATATATTGAATGCAGGAATCATAAACAGCCATCTGTTGGAGTTTACATATGTACACTGCTACTCTTTTTGCCAACACAGGTGCAAGTCATCATCCAAACTATTTGGAATGCAAGTTGGTCCAACTAAATTATGTTTTGCTGTGCTGCAATCCAAGCCTTGCCCCATAGGAAGTAAAATATATTGAAATAAGCTGGATGTCTGTGGAGACATGTTTAGGTACAAGCAGTTCCAAATTAGATCTCCAAGTAAGTAGAGATCTCAGCTGATGTGAGTGAATATGAAAATCCCAAATTCTCCTGAGAATTTAACTTGTGGATATATTGATTCCTGCAACAGAAATTAAATAATCATCAGGAGCAGCCAACTGATATCTCCATCATAACCATATTTTTCATTGTGTAGATATTTAACAACCATATGCCTTGCTCACTAAAACAATGCTTTGGCCCCCAGTGTAATGTCATTATTTGTTAATAACTGTTCTGCCAGAAGTATGATTATCACATTCATTAGGAAATTCACGTTCTAAAATTAGCATGTCCTGTTATAACTCCATTCAACACTTTCTAATCCTTTTCCCCTTGTCCATTGAATCAAACACCTGGAGTGAAGGTAATCAAATAAGCAACAGAAGGCACACCTAACATGTGTTTACAACTGTTGATTTACGACTTATATGTATATCTAACAGCCGATGTGCAGCTAACAATTGTGTTTAGTTGTGTTAGGAGGAAAATATCCTTCCTCCCTGGGTGGTTTATTTCCAAGCCGGGAAGGAATGAAAGAGACTAGATGATTGGTGAAGAGTCAAGGAAGCGTTTTATTCAGTCCAAGGTCAGCAAATGATATTGGATGGCAGTCCTGCTGAATGTCCCTTTCATCTCTTTTTATAGACTTCTATTTCAAAGCTTTTAGCCAATTGCTGACAATACAGACACAGTGGACCATCTAATCATATTCCCTTTCTCCTGTCTACATTCTCTCAGCATGATCAGCTCATACTGTTTTCCAGAGCATGAACTAGCCGGTGCAATGCTTGGTAAATATCAGTGATTAACCACAGTGTCTTTAAAGGCGACATCTATTGCTAACCACAATAGATGACTTCATTCTGGAAGACGGAGTCAAAAATACATTGTCTCCACTCCAAAATGTTATTTCAATTCCAAATGGAATCAAATATTTCACAAAGAGACCACATCATCGATGGTTCAAATGTAAGCCATTGGTCTTGTACACTTCTTGGGCGTTGCTCACTGGTTCTTTCTTTATACAGTGATGTTGTTAGTGCTTACTAGACCCCTTTAGTTTTTACGCCAGCCTTTTAGTCTGTTCTAAACAATTTTATTAGTCAGTAAAGAAAATATTTCAGCAGTACATTGTTATTACTATTGCTATTTTATCTAATAAAGTATAAGGGTGTTGTGGATGTCAATTGATGGAGAGACAAGAGAGAGAAAAGGTAGAGTAAATATTGGGAGAAAAATAGATTTTTCAAAAATTGAAGGGAGAGATTTCTCTTTGAAAAAAGTCTAATTAAACTGAGCAGATACGGAACATATGCTACAGTGGTGTTATATTTACTCGACTTGTTCGTCACACTTCTGCCAATGAACGTTGCTCAAGTAAGCTAACAATAGTAGCAATAAAATAATCATTTTTAGAAATTCACAATTCAAAACATCATGAAAGCCACGAAAGCAACAGCACCCGTCTAATTTAACTGCAGACCAATTTGCATATCAAAGCTCTGTCTGAATGAAAAAAAGTTGCCTTTTCACAGAAATCAAGAGCACCCTGAGCAACATCAATTAACTTCAGCACCCATAAAAACATAATAAGAAAATTAAGTACAATGTAAAATCTATAAATAACACTTTCATTTCAAACGTAACAAAATTAAGAGAACAAACTACAAGGTGACATTGGCATAGCGTAGAAATAAGTCTTTAGTCTTTGAAAACAAACCAGGAAAGATTTGTTTGAGCCATTGATGATGATCTCTTTGTGAAATATTTGATTCCCCTTGGAATTGAAATAACTTTTTTGAGTGGAGGCAATGCATTTTTGACTCTGACTTCCTGAATGATTAAAGTCTAATCTTCCATTACTGTAAGAGTGGCCTGTCCAGAAGATTTTTTATTTCAGCCAATTACCATACTAACATCCTGTGCATATCATATTGGAGAGGTTTTTTTTATTTTTAATCCAGGTTCAATGTCTTATCATCTATAACCGTATGTATCTACATATAAGCTCCTCTGTGGGTAAGCTGACCTGTGAAATTGTCATGTTTTAATTTTCATAATTGGTTTATCCACATTTTTTCATGCATTTGGTTAAAAATTCAAGGGTCTGTTTATCCAAAATGCAGCGCATATAGGTACTTTAAAAATATTATTGTATAATCTTGCAGATAAGCCCTGCTGCTAATAAACCAAACTCAATTTTGGGGTGTATTTTGGCACCTAAAATTCTTGGCTTATCTGCATAGGTATATAGGTAGTCCTTGACTTATGACCACAATTGAGCTCAAAATTCATATTGCTAAGTGAGTTTTGCTCCATTTTATGACTTTTCTTGACATAGTTGTTAAGTGAATCATTGCAGTTGTTAAGTTAGTAACACAGTTGTTAAGTGAATCTAGCTTCCCCATTGACTTCACTTGTCAGAAGGTCACAGAAGGTGATCATGTGGCCTTGGGACACAGCAACAGTCATAAATATGAACCAGTGACCAAGCATCCAAATTTTGATCAGGTGACCATGAGGGTGCTGCAACGGTCATAAGTGTGAAAAATGGTCATAAATCATTTGTTTCAGTGCCATTGTAACTTTGAACAGTCACCTAATGAACTGTTGTAAATCGAGGATTACCTGTACAACAGAAATCCCTAATCCAAGTTGTTTCCTGCCTTTACCTGTTTGGGGAAGGTATGCTTTATTGTACTGCTCATTTTACCGGGTCTGGCACACTGATTTCATTAATGACTTTGTTGTCTAATCGTCATGGTAGTTTGAACAAGGAGAATTTACTTTTCTTAACTTGCTTTTTTAAAGAAATGGAATGAATCACTTATTATACTGTACCATATGCAAATCATGTTATTGTTATTTTTTTTAATAGTTTGCAATGTGTAACAAGAACTGGTCTTTTTAATAAAATAACTTTCTCAGAAATTTCCCTCTCAGTGCAGGCCCAATATAGGCAGATGTTCAGGCTGCAGATTCAGGTTGCAGATTCCTAAGAATTTAGAGAACAGTTCCATTTCAAAATTGCACTAAGAAACAAAAATGAAGTGAGAATCTTGAAATTTTCAGAGGCAAATGGGAGCGCCAGAATTGCTTGACTTTATATCTTACAAAGCTGCTCAGGAATTTGGTGCAAGTAAAATACATGAGGGAGACAATTGGCTGCTGCCATAGATAAGAAAGAGGGTGTAGCAGCAACATCAAGAGAACTACAACCGATTGTTTCAATGAAATCTTAAAAGTTTTATCTCATAACAGGTTCCAAAACTCAAGAAAGACATAGAGTTGCTTCTAATTAGTTTCCTTTATCATTCCTCACCTATAGACAGATACCTTGCCCCCAACTTCATCCTCAAGCCCCCTTTCCATCCTACTCTCATAAAACCAACTCCAGTCCACACTGTTTGTTGTGCGATCGTTTGTTGTGCGATTGCTATATGATCGCACAACAAACAGTGTGGACTGGAGTTGGTCATGGGATAGGGGATGTGGAAAAGAAGGGGATGGGCGCTGTTAATGATGTTGGTGATGATGGTTTTATGAGAGTAGGATGGAAAGGGGGGCTTGAGGATGAAGTTGGGGGCAGTATACCTGCAGCGGAATCCCGTGTAAGTGGATGTGATAGCAGTGAGGATGGACACTGAAAGAAAAGAGGGGGGAAGGGGGCAGTTTGCAGGGGGCATCCTAAGGAGGAGGAGAGGAGGCAACTGGATGGTGTTTGCGTGTCAGGTGAGGCAAAGCGTCCTCATGGTGTACAGACATGGAGGAATGGGGGTGTGAGTGGTAACGTGAGGATAGCTAAGGGAAGTGATGAGGTGATGGATACAACGATTGGTTAACTGGGACCCGTCATGAGGTCTAGGGGTCAGGCGCAGGCGTTGGCTGGCTTATAAATGGTTTCTCCCATTGAGTTGTTTTGTACCCTGATGATGTTGGTAGGATCCAACGAAAGCTAGGTCCTTTTTAAAATTCTTTTAAAGGTTTTTAATGTTTTATTAAAACTTTTAATTGTTTTGCAATCTCCTGATGTTCATATTTTATTTCTCACTATATATATATATATATATATATATATATATATATATATATATATATATATATATATATATATATATATATATTATATAATACTCAATATATATATTATATATATATAATACTCAATATTTTCATAATTTCCTCTGTATTGTTTACTTCATTTCTCCCCACTTTATTCATTGCTTGTATCAGAATTTTAAATGTGCTCACCTTATCTCTAGTTAATCCACCTTATGAATAAATGAATTTTACTTATCAATTATACATAGAATGCCCACTGTGCATCACAGGATATAAAGAAGAGGATCTGTATGATTTTTAGTGCAGTGTGTTCCTTTTTATAAATACAGGCTTTTCCAAATAGTGTTAGAACAGAGGCTGTTATTTGGATTAGACAGTAGTTTACATCCCTTATTAGATATTCTGAAAATTGCTTCTCCTCTGTCATAGGTTCCTTTCTGTTGAAATTAATACTACCCTTATATTACAGTACCCTTTACATTGTGAATTTGACACCATCTTCCACAACTGTCTCTGCCTATTTCCTGAGTAGAAAGTTGCAATCTTTTCTCAAGTCATTTAAACTCACAGTAACAAGGGCAGATATTACATCACTTCAATGATGGTTGGGTGATGCTTAGGAAAACAAATGGAGTTGTGAGCTTTGTCACTGGATGTTGTGACTAAGTAGGTTAAGTCTGAGGTGATGTGGAAATAGTCCCTATGGCAGGCTGCCAGATGTAAGTCATTCCCAGAACAGAATCAGGCATCACCATGAACCATTAAAAATGACCTCCAGTTGGCAGCCATTTTTATGCAAAGCAGCCTTCAGTTGATTGTGAGAAAATAGTGTAATATCCATTTATTCAATTAAACAACTGTTGACAATTTGAAATTTTAATATACACTTCTGTTCTTCAAATACTTGAATTTATTTTATGTGTGATAGGGTGTTCTAGTCATAAATCCATTTGTGTGATCTCTGCAAAAAGAACAAATTATTTCATTGGCATTAGGGTTGGGCAATAAATATATGTCAATTAATTTTAATCATTTAATCTATACATCAAATAAAAAAAATCACAGCATCTTTCAACTTTATAATCAAACTATTTAATTGAAAATAAACCAAATATATTGGAAATTAATGAGTCTTTTTCACATAAAGACAGATTTTAATTGACATATTTCAATACTTTTTAGCATAATTATATCAAATACAGGTAGTCCTTGACTTACAATCAAAACTGAGCCCAGAATTTATATTGCTAAATGAGAAATTTGTTAATTGAGTTTTGTCCCATTTTACAACTTTTCTCACCACATTGGTTAAGTGAATCACTGTAGTTCTTATATTAGTAACATGGTTGATAAGTGATTCTGGCTTGCCCATTGACTTTGCTCGTCATAAGGTCGCAAAAAGTGATCCCACGACCCCCCCAGGACACTGTAACCATCATAAATATGAACCAGTTGTGAAGTATTTGAATGTAAACAACACGACCATGGGCATTTCAAAATTGTGTTTTGTCAGTGTGTTGTCTCTAATTCATTTACAAAATATAAAATTTGTGTTACATTTTGTCCTTACCTTTTTCACATTTTTTTCCCCTTTCTCCCGTCCCAACCGATTTTTTGGGTCCTTGAGCTGCAGAGTGCGGTCTTGCAGAGTTGTGATATTAATAGTGAAACACTGTTATGGAACAGTGTTTAAGGAAGGAATCAAGGAAAACTGCACCCGAGCATTTTTATACAGGGATTATGACATTGACAAGAAGAGGTTGAAATTGGCTGGGAAAGATTAATAATGGTTTTGCTGATAAACTCAGGAAATTTATGGAGGGAAAGCAAGAGGGAGGTTTCTATTTTTACAAAGATTGAGCAAGACATGATTTATTTTCTTTAAAAAGATCTACATTGAATGCACAGAGCTGAGGTGAAGATGGTCTGAACTCATTCATGTTCAAAGATAGAAACTTTGATTAAAACAGCAAGTTGGCACAAACTGGATTCTGCAAGTACTTAAGAATCATCTTTGATAAATCAGTCAAAGATTCTTCTTCAGCATTTTGTTTTACCACAGTGGCCAATCTTGGGTGCTCATGAACAGATGACATCATATCCTACTCCCGTTGTTGCTCCTTTGCAACAGTATTTGGAGTCATGTGGTCCTTAACCTGACGATAATATAGTATCTTCAAAAACAATAGTCCTTGATTGCTCTGATCTTCCTGAATGGATCCAATTCTCTTAGCCCCCACCCCCATGTTTCCTGCTAATGAATTCTCCAGATTTAACTATGTGCTTTGTTAAGAAGTGTACTTTAATTTCATCACTAGTTACAACCTCTGGTATTTCCCTTTCCGGTTGCCTTTTTTCCAAGATAAGGAGTTCAATACTTTTTTTTTTTTTAAAAAAAAAAGGCTTTTTTTTCATAATAGGGGAAGTGATAATTTTTGTTCTTCACTTTATGTTTCAAATCTGTTCATAACATTTTAGATGTGGAAATGCCATAAATTAGTATAAAGAAATTATAGCGTTAGCCCTTTATTTTAAATATTTTTTCCTATATATCTGTAGGATGGGATTTTTCTTTAATTCAAGACACATTTCCTGGTTGGTAATAAACAATATGAAATGTTATTAAAAGATTTTATACCTTCATCTTTATCTCCGTTAATGGAGTATGCTTCAGAAGTTGTCTTTTGAGATATTGCTTCTGTTGACTTATATGTAATTGTATACATTTATTGAAAAAGGGAAGATCTCAGTAAAGGACTTTATATATTTGTCATTCTTAACAATTTGTTCCAAATGTAGAAATCAGTATTACTTTTTAACTTAATGGGAGATTGAAAGGTTGTGCCATATTTATTTATAAAAATGCAAACAAAAGGAAGTATTAAATATTTAAAGACTGTATTACTGGCATCCAAAAACTAAACATATAATCTGAAAGTCATGAGATTAGAAAAACAAAAGTTACTTGCAAATGATAGTGGTTCCTTTAGTAAGATGACATGGTGTCATATTTACATCTCAGAAATGGCACATTTACTTATGATTTTAGTAATAGACATAGTGTGACATAATATTCCTAGAAATGAGGTCTTGAGCAAATTTGACAGTTTAGATTGCCGCTTTTCATGAGCAGATGAGTCAAGTGCTCTCTCCCTAATTTACATAATTAAGCATTCACTTCTCAACACCTGTGGTCCCTTAAAGGCTTGGAATAAATATTTATTTCATGTTATATTTAAAATGATTTATGTTTAAAGCATTTCTTATCTGCTCTGCGTCACCGATCTCAGGGCAGAATCCAATGAATAAACCAATTATTCACTTCCAACAAATCAAAGGAACTAAGGCAAGTCCAAGAGAGATGGAATGTTAACTTGCATTCCAGCAGATTCCTGTGGGTGTCATAATTTCTCTACTTTATTTTGTGACCTTTACCTAACATTTCTCCCTAGCGAAAGAAGCCCTTTAATCATCACAATTACCCTTTTATTGCTATCATGTAACTGCAGGCAAAGTGATATGCCCGACAATGGCACTTGCTCGCTAATCTTCCTTTTATCCTTGCTGATGGGCGCAGGCCTTGCTCATGTTATTCCCAACAGGTTGCAATTGAAGTCCCCAAGAGTCTGGCTGATGGAATTGAAGAAAGACAGAGTTTGCTTCTGTTATGGCCTGGAGACAGAGCAAAGTAAAACAATTGAGTTTAATAGATTTCTTCTTTTTCCCTGTTTTCTTTTTTAGAAGAAAGATACATAAAATAACTACAGAAGTATAGGGAATAAAAGCACTATTACAATTGTTAACTAGAAAACAATACATATTAGGTGAAGTCTGAAATTCATCATTTTAGATTTTGAAAATTTACCACTTTTATGTAAACTTACATCATCACCACCATCATCACCACCACCACCACCACCATCATCATCATCATATTATTATTATTATTAGACTTCTTTTCTTCTTTAATAAATGCAATTGTTTTATGACCAATACTGATGGACATAGTTCCTTTACAGCATACCATCTGCTAGTGCTTCAGCTGCTTTCAGGACTGGCTATGGATATAGGCATCTGAATCAAGTCTTAATGATTATGTGCACTTCATGATGTCTGCAAATGACACCAAGTACATCATTCAGTTTTTTGCATGACAATAAAATAGCAGATGTGACATCCTTTACTCCCTAGGAAACACAATTAAATCCACAAATTCTATAGTCTATTCCAACTTGTGTCTAAATTCCCTTTACTCTTATACATGCATTTTTAAAAACTTTTTGGACTGCTCAGAGTACTACTACTTAAGGATCAGTTTAAAAGAAGAAAGTTAAAAATAGCATAGCATAGCATGTATATATACCGCTTCACGGTGCTTACAGCCTCTCTCTAAGCAGTTTATAGAGTCAGCATAATTGCCCCCAACAATCTGGGCCCTCATTTCACTGACCTCGAAAGGATGGAAGGCTGAGTCGACCTTGAGCCGGTCAGGATAGAGGGGATTGAACTCCTGGCAATGTGAGTAGAGTTAGCCTGCAATTCTATTCACTGCACTACCAATATTGAGTCTCTCATTTTCTACGTAAGAAAGAGCTGGTGTTGATCATCATACCCTACTCGTAATTTATAACAAGGTGGAGGATTGGGCCTTGTCAATGTCATTTCTCAGTTCCAATAGAAAAGAAACCATCTGTAGCTCAGGAATGAACTATGGAGTCCTTGGTGCATTCTGAGCTTGGTGCAGTGAATAGGTGGGTAAGGAAACACCTGCAAGAAAACAAGTACTAAGGGTACCACATTTCTCAGTTATTGCCATCAGACTTACAAGCCTGGATTCCCAGGGAAAGCCATGGAGGTCGTTTGGTTTGGCACTTCAGCTACCCTGTTAAGACTCGATTCTTCAGAAAGTTCCCCAGCCATGACTGATGCACTATGCAGAGCCTGCCATGAATATGGATGCACAATACACCTGGATCTATTACCATGATTGCTGCATTCAATGAGGCAAACTAGATTGGTTTTTACTTCCTCACTCATCAATCAATCAGCACACCAATAGCACAGCTTCTTTTAAAACTCCTGTTATTTTGCAGGTTAAAAATATCAGCACAAAATTATTATTTTCAAATTGGGTAAATCCCACTGTATCCCCTATTGCATCGTTTCATTGATACCGCAAAGGTGGAAGAAAATAATCTACACCCTGACCTAATGCAATTTTGCATGATTTATTGCCATTGATAACAGCTTGTCAGTATAACCAAGGGACTGCTTGTAGACACTTTTAAAATCTCTTGCAGATGTATTTTATCTTTGGAATTACGTTTTCTATCCATTTATGCTTAACATATAACACTTTAGCAGAGATTTTGCATCATCTTCATCTATCAGTCACTAAATAAATGCAGGTTTTAGTAGAAGAGAGATAAATCATATTGCTCTTTTATTCTTTACCATACTTAACAACAAAGCCTTTAGTGTTCAGGATTCTTTAGTACAAATGTCAGGATAGGTATTAAATCTATCATGTAATTTGCAAACTTTAAGTAAAGCTGCTCCAAATCTCTCTTCTGTATTTGAATTTTCTTTAAGCAGTAGCATGTTTCATCAACATCTTTTGAAGCAGGGAAAATCCTTTGCAGTTACTTTAAAAAAAGACAGAGACAACTCATAATCTATTTAGTTAGCCAGAAATGCCACAGTACTTTTCATTAATCTCTGTCTTATTAAGAATGTGTCTAGGTTAGTAACAAATTGAAAGATAGGTGCTATAAAGTGGAAGAATGCAATGAAGACTAATGGAGAGTTGAGCATTGGTGGGTAGAGATTCCGATGTATTTTAATTAATGAAAGCAGTGGGGGTTTTTTTTCCAGAATTTTATCTGCAAATATTGATTTAAAATTTGTAAACTTTGGATGCAATGATTTATGCACTCGAAGTATTATGATTTTAAGTTAGTTATGAACATAGCTTTTTCAGAGGGTTGGGATTCTTTAACCATCAGGCATGGCATGATTTGCATTAAAACTTTGCGGTGTTGGAATCTGAAGAACTGAAGTTGAAAAAGATTAAAGGACTTTCATACTTTTTATTTTGTACATTGTATTCACCTAAATAGAAACCTAGGTATTATCCTTCCAATAATTGATCTTTAAAGAAGGACGGCCCTATTCATATATTTTTACAGTAATTGAGGATTTGATAGTTGAAGTACATCATTAATTTATCTGAAAGTCGAGGCAATAAAAGCAGGTTTGTTTTGCTTTCTTGTAATAGAGTAGTAATGGTTCATCTCCTTATGGAGATCAAACTTGAAAAGGGGTGTATGAAATGAAGCAAATTGAGACACAGTCTGACGTCAGCACTTTTGGATAACTCAGTGCTTCCCAAACCTGGATAAATTACCCTATATTAGGTTTTTCTTTAGGTAATGACACACAAATCCATTATCAGAGAGGGGACACTGATTTGAAGTATTTTACCTGCATTGGTAAAAAGGACTTTTTTATATAAAGTTTTATTATTTTTGTTTAACAGAGTTCAATAATAATTATTCAACAAAAACATGTTGTCTGAGTATTTTATTCATTAATACAAATTAAATTCCTAATCCCTAAATCTTTTCTCTAACCATTGATAAAATAGATCCCAAGTTTGAAAATATTCTGCTTCTTTTTCTTTCAACCTTAAAGTAAGTCTATCCATTTCTGCACAGTCTAATATTTTTTTGATTATTTCTTCTTCTGGTGGTATTTTTTCATTCTTCCAATATTGTGCAAATATATTTCTTACCACTGTTATCACATGTAGAATCAAATATGTACTTTGCTTATCAGGTTTTTCTGGCATTATACCTAATAAAAAAAAATTCAGGCTTATAGTCTATGTGTTTTTCTAACATTTTTTCTAACCAAGTGTGAATTATTGTCCAATATCTCCTTGCTTTAACACATCTCCACCACATTTGATAATAAGTACCTGGTTTGTGTTTACATTTCCAACATTTCTCTGACATGTTTTTAAACATTTTTGCTAATCTTGGTGGCAAATGCCATCTATAAAACATTTTATATAAGTTTTCTTTGTATAAAACTGTCAATGTATAGTTTCTTTCCCACAAACTTTGCCACTTTTCTAAGTCTATATTATATCCAAAATTCTTTGCCCATACTATCATTGTCTCTTTTACTTGTTCATCTTCCATTTTGAAATTTAATAAGAAATTGTACATTTTTAAATTAACTTTTCATCAGAAGTTAATGTCTGATCAAACATAGTCTGTTCTTTGTAAAATCCATACTGTTTAATATCTTTATCATATCTGACTTGCATTTGTAAATGTGACCACCGTGTTAAATCAATGCCCTGATTTTCCATCTCTTGCCTAGATTTTAAATTCCCTTCAGAATTTAGAATATCTTTGTATGTCCATATTTTATTGAGACTGACTAGATTTGGATATACGAATGCTTCCATTGTTGAAAGCTAACCTGGAATTTTCAAATAAATTTTACATTTTATTTTTTCCCAAGTTAAAAATAATGCATTTGTAATGTGGTGGTTTTGGAAGTATTTATGTAAAAAATTATGTAAGCAGTTTTGGATAATGAAAGAAAAGGTTTGAGATAAACGGTGGGGCACAACCATTCATTTAGTGACCTTTCAAAGTTACATCAGATCTGAAAAAAAGACTTATGACTATTTTTCACACTTATGACCGTTGCAACATCCCCATGGTCACATGATCAAAATTCGGGCACTTGGCAACTGGCATGTATTTGTGACAGTTGCACTGTCCTGGGGTCATGTGATCAGCATTTGTAATCTTCTGACAAAGAAAGTCAATGGGAAAACCAGATTCATTGAACAACCACATGATTTACTTAAAAACTGTGGCAAGAAAGGTCATAAAATGGGGCAAAACTCATTTAATAACGGTCTTGCCTACAATGAAAATTTTGGGCTCAGTTGTGGTTGGAAGTTGAGGACTATCTGTATATTTTTAATTTAAGTACTCATTATTAATATTGCTGTAGCGTTTAGAACTGTCCCCTCTTCTTTCTATCATACCTATTTACACTCTTCCTCTAAGTAGCATCTTGGGGGCACTGCTGAATTTTAAATGTACCGGTATTTGAAATGATAACTATAACTTTGACATCTTTATAATGTGACAGTGGTTGTTTCCTATCTTTTTTACTTTTTTTCATTCAGGCAGAGATTAGAACAAAATATATAGTCATACAGTGAACTGTCACTGGTATTTAGGTTTGCGAATAAGTTCTAAACAAGTGATATAAAGTTCTAAACAAGTAATATAAAGACTGCCCTTTGAGAAGGGCATTCTTATCTGTTTCTATCCTTTTTGAACATTGTAGGATTTTCTGTGAACTTCCTGAAAGAAAAAAAAAGAGAACAGAAAATAATACTTTTGTAAAGTTATGTTTCCTTCTCATTTATGAACTGACCCTGACTTGTATTTGATTTTATATTCTAGATGAAATAGGAGTGGACAAAATCCACTTACAGTCTGAAGCATGATGTTTTCAAATAAGGGCACAGTAATGTAGCTATGCTGGCAGAAGAATAAAAGATAAAGTACACCAAGATCATGTTTTTATAGCTCTATAAAATCCACCTGGTAGATGTACTTTGTAAAACTGAACATCTCAGGTATGTTCAGTTATCAGGGGTATGATAAAGTCATAAAAGGAAGGCACAGTAGCACAAATATTATCTTATGAATGTCAAGGGCATTTACCGCCTCCCACAAAAACACCGTTTTTCTCTGACTTCAGCGCCATTTAATTATTTGAAGCTTCAAAACTGGTTTCCTGCATAGAAAAAAAATTCACCCAGTTTTCATTTTAAGATGAACGGCCTTTGGTCAACTAATATGTATACACAAGTACAATTATTTTTATTATTCATACTTCTTCAAACTTGGCAGGGCAGTTTTTCATACAAAAATACATCTATGTTAAGATCCATTTTGTATAACCTTTTATTACTAAATCTCTTCCTTTCTGTATATCACAACAATTATTAAAGCAATTAAAAATATAACAAAGATTAAAAAAAATAATCAAATGAATACAATTAAATATACTGGTTTAAGTTCATTCACAAAGAAACATACTTTGCCTCCGAAGATGCCAGCCATAGTTGCTGGAAAAAACATTAGAACAAAGGAAGCCTACAGGTTCCAGGGCTTATTAAGACATATCTGCAAAAATGATTGACACATTGTCTAATTTGATTCATTGGAATCAAATTACTTCTTTTAATACATGGATATTTGCAAGCAAAAATGTATGTTGTATGAATGGTTTTCAGGTTATCTTCTGAAACATGCATTCTTTGTGTTTTTTATTATTATTTTGAACGGTAAACATCACTGCATTTTAATTTTATTTTTTTTTTAAAAAAAGAACAGACTGGCACATAATTGCATTCCAGGTTTTATCTTGGTTTAGGAAATGCAAATTGGGTCTATTTCTAGGAAATACGTATGAGCTGGCAAATGTTCTTTTATCTCTGGCCTGTCATAATCAAAAAGAAAAGGCTTGCTCAGAGCTACTAAGCTTATATTTTGCGCATTTTCCACACTTGTGATTTATAGCATCGCCCAGACATCTCTGTGGCGATATAAAGCCTGTCTTCATTAGTGATATATTGTCATATGAACGCTGGCTGATGCTATAAATTGCTAGTGCTGCAATGCTCTTTCAGTTTATTTCAAGTAAGGCCTCAGAGAAATGGATCAGCATTAGTCATGTATACTGCAAGTTAATATATACATATACATACACATACATATACGTAATCAGTTTTAAAAAAAAGAAAGAATGAAATTTTGTAGGATAGATCCACAAAATAGAACGGATTTCAATTGGAGATATTGCTTCTTTACAAAAAAGCATCTGCTGTTCAATTTCTGTTATTAAATGTTGGTTAAAAATACAGGAACCTCACCCAAAAATGGACGGGTAGGTTGAAGCTTAATCAAAACATTTAACCAGTGCTTTTTTTCTATAAAAAAAAGGTGCCGGAACTCACACACGTCATACAACCCGCCTTGCCTACCCTACAAGATTCCATCCAAAAAAGGTGCCGGAACTCCGTTCTGGGCGTTCTATGAGGGGGAAAAAGCCCTGCATTTAACAATCAAGCGGGAGAGGGAAGTCATCATTTGTACTATATAAGGTTAATTCCATCTCCTGTACTTATATTACAGGATTTAATCCTCCAGATCCTCTTCATATCGTGACGATAGGTGTTTTTCCATATAAACCTAATGCCTGCTGCACAGTATTAAGGAAGAGATGCCAAAGGCCTAGATTCTCTAGGTGTCACAATATTTGTAAAATTGTGCTATGTGGTCTGAGCCCCAGAACGTTCCCTGTAATTTCTGCCGGTAGTTTAGTGATGAGTTACTGATTATTAAGTGAATAGTCGCAGATCAACATTACAGTCCAGTACCTGATTAGTGAGTCTCTGACTCGCTATAAAACCTGCTTGAGACCAACTTAGATGTAATTGCGACCTGGATTTTTGAGCCAAGATCAATTAATGGGCCTGAAGATACTACTCATCTCTTAATGTGCCAAGTTAAGGTTGTGATCTGCCAAAAATATTGTTACCAGCAAAAGTATCCTGGTGCTTAACTACTGTACTGAAAGGAGTCTTTGCAAGGCAAGGTTCTTGGGATATTATTTTTGATTCAAATTAAATTTTTGTGTGTGTATTCTTTGTAGTTCCTTTGGGTTTTACTCTGAAAAATAAACAATTTAAAGAAGTACAGGATGCTTAAATTAACAACCGCAGAAAATGATTGGCATTTATAATCATTCTCTGGGAAAGAAAATACTGTTAGCAAAGTATATTAGGTCAAGAACAGTACAGATGGAAATTAATTTTGGGAATAATTTTTAAAACTATATTGGAGAGGTGATTGTCCCAACAAAAGTAATCATTCTTTCCCCCAAAAAATTTTTTTTTTATTCAAAAGTTAATTCCTAGATTTTCCTTCTCCAATTACAAGCAACATGTATTGAAAAGGATATTAACTTTCCTCATTTTCAGTTTTACAATGACCATATCTTTTAACGTCAATTTCTGAATGGACTGCATATCAATATATATAACTTGGCACCTAAATATATATGTGAACTTTATTTGCATGATAAACTTACATATTAGAATAGTCCCAGTTGGCAAATGCCAAGTTAGTGTTCTTTTGGAAGATTAGAAGTTCTACAAAAACTCCAATAATATTTTTATTCATAGTGACGGGGAGATAACAAATCATAGAAAGAAGATGAAAATGCTAGCATGACTTCCGGTGTTTTTCACAGGTTGGCATGATAGTTCCTTCAAGCCAAAGGAAAGAGCAGCAGAACATCTTAAAGATGTTCTTTTATGTGAAATTTCTTAACAGTGAGAATAGCTTGCCTCCAAAAGTTGTGGGTGCTTCATCATTGGAGCTTTTCAAAAAGAGACTGGGATAGCCATTTGTCTGGAATGGTATAGGGTCTTCTGCTCGAGCGGGGGGTTGGACTAGAAAACCTCTAACCTCTAGGTCCCTTCTAACTCTATTATTCTATGATCTATGTTTGTATGTGGAATGCAGGTCACTAACACCCTGCTTTTAGTTATTATATCTTTCGAAAAGGCAACATCATGTATCAAGTATAATCAATACCCTCTCTCTTCTTATGATTTTAAGTTTTGTATAGAAACAAGCATCTTTACTAACTGTTAAATCAAAATGACCATGGTAGCTATAATGGCGTTTCTTTAGAAGCTTAAACAAGGATTACTTTTTTTTGGGGGGGGGGCATATATAACTATTAACTTTTCTAAAGTGAAAAATGATGATATACCCAATTGAGCCCAAAATTTCCATTGCTAAGCAAGACAGTTGTTAAGTGAGTTTGGGCCCATTTTACGACCTTTCTTGCCACAGTTGTTAAGTGAATCACTGCATCTAAGTGAATCTGGCTTCCCCATGGACCTTGCTTGTCAGAAGGTCGCAAAAGGAGATCACATGACCCCAGGACACTGCAACCGTCATAAATAGAGGCCAGTTGCCAAGCGTCTGAATTTTGATCACGTGATTAGAGGGATGCTGCAACAGTTGTAAGTGTGGAAAATGGCCATAAGTCATTTTTTCAGTGCCACTGAATGGTCACTAAATGAATGGTTGTAAGTGGTGGACTCTGCTACATCATTCTGTTCTCTACATAGTATTGTTGTAGTCTCACTTTGGCTTGGTTAATTCCTGCAGTATTGTTTTTTAAATTTTTCAACATAGAGTCTATACATTTGCCTATAACTGAGCAATAACCAATGATGCTTTTTCTCCAGTACAGGAGACGGAGACTCCACCAATGGGTTTCCTTTGTCTGCCTGCTCTTGAGACCAAGTATCCAAAACTTGTCACGCCCCCTCCTACTGGTAATCCAGTCTTAACTTGGTCTCCGCTCTTGATGACTCGTTTTGGCTTGGCTCTCTGCTAGATCAGGTTAGATAAAATAGATCCATTGGTGAAATCTC
>NW_015387869.1:180071-181200 GCF_001527695.2 Protobothrops mucrosquamatus
TGGCGGCCACCGAGATGGAGCTACCATTGGGTCCATCGACGTCAAGTCAGGGGGTATGGTCCATTCCGGGTATGCCGGTAACGTCACCTCTACCCTCCGCCTCAGTTAGTCAAGCCGCCATTTTGGGCGCCCTCCCTGAGTCCGTCGGCTCTCCAACGCCCATTTTGCCCAGAGGTCCTGACATAGGGGACATTTTCTCAGACGGGCGTCTGGAGGCTTTATTAGCCAAGGTGGTGGACAGAGCCCTGACACAGCGTTCACGTCCACACAATTTGGAAGCCAGTGACTGGTCCGCTCAATCAATAGATCCCCCCATGGAGGGCCCGGCGGCTGGGGGGCCTGATTCTCCGGCCCAGTCCTCTGGCAGTGGTTACTCATCACCTCATGAGGATGAACCACCCGAGACCACCTTTTCAGAGGACGAGGAGCTCCAACCTGAGACATCTTCGGGGGGATTATTCAATCCCAACCATTTCCTCACTATTTTGCGTAAGGCCACGGCCACGGCGAACATAGGGACTGACCAGTTTCCACAATCTCAAACTGATCCCACATCCACGCCCAGGCCAAATTTTTCCCAGAAAGCGGCGACGGAACACCATGTCCCGTGTCCCTCAATTTTTCTGGAAGGGATTCAGAAGCAATGGGCTTCTCCTTCCTCCTTCCCCTCTGCGAGCACTTCCGATAAACGGTTGTACAAAACGTCCATGGATCTGTCCGACGCACTGGACATTCCCAAGGTGGATGAGGCCTGGACCCCCTTAGTTTCCCAGACGGCTGTGGCGGGGGATCTCTTAGAGGCACTCAAAGCCGATGATAAAAGGTGGGAGCAGACCTTCCGCAAGACTCATCAGTCGGCGGCATGGGCCATCAAAACTGCAACCTCGGCATCCTTTTTTGTGCGTACCACCCTTCTGTGGCTTCAACAACTACAGGCCAGGGTTCCTGTTGAAGATATGAGAACTCACCAGGACCTGGCCAAGATGGTTGCTGCTACAGAATACGCGGCGGATGCCACGCTACAGTCGGCAGTATTTTCTGCCAGAACCATAGCTTCCAACATGATTGCCAGAAGGATGCTATGGTTGAAACATTGGCAAGCCGACAACAAGGCCAAGTGGCGTTTAGC
>NW_015387869.1:184246-189118 GCF_001527695.2 Protobothrops mucrosquamatus
CATTGGTGTTAGGGTGCTGAGAGCCAATGCCTCGTCAATCTTCAAACGCTTCGCCCTCGTTAAGACTGGATTACCAGTAGGAGGGGGCGTGACAAGTTTTGGATACTTGGTCTCAAGAGCAGGCAGACAAAGGAAACCCATTGGTGGAGTCTCCGTCTCCGTACTGAGAAAAGGCGTTCAGGTAAGACCAACGCCCCTTTTCATTAGTGATACATATTTTGTTGACCAATTGGCTGTTGTCTGTCTCTGATCCTCTTTGCATCTTTCCATCTGTTCAGGAGGATTAGAATACTCCCCAAAGAACGTTAGATAATGGAAAATAATGGATTCAGGAAGGAGGAAAATGAGGACACCTCCCATTGCAAAAACTGATGTTGTTTATTATTGCTGTGAATATAACCCTACACAGACACAGACACACACGGCTTATGCAAAATGCAGAGTATTGTACATTTTCTTTGAGAAAATTCTGCTCAAGCTGTGAAAATAGTCATTTAGATCAATACTTTTATAAAATGCATAGTTTTAAAATTATGCATGGAAGTATGCAAATTAAAATGCATAGTTCTGTGCATTGACTGCTTCCTTTAGAGAAGATTTATGTATAAAAATATTGTGTGCATTATTCTAATGAAACATTACCAACCAAACTGTAAATGTTCCTTCCTTCTTCCCTTTATTTATTCCTTTAAATGCACATTGTACCAGGTAACAGAATAACACAAAATCATAACACTCTTGATTTTTTTTTTCTATAGTAGGGAGGGAATAGTAGAACAGGAATGTATTTTTTGTACTCTGCTTCTTTTGGATGCAATGTTCCAAAGAGATGCTAAATTTAAACATAAATTTGGATATGTAAGAATCCTATGGTCTCCCCAAGGAACTTGAGTCATCCGGCCCAATGAGCTAATATTACAATTGATTACAATCGAGAATGAGCTTGCTGGGCAGTGTTTTTAATTATTTGAAACTCTGTTTTACACTTGCCAGATTTTCCAGATAAAATCATCATAAACCATTACCATATTTTGATTTTATATACCCCACACCTAGCAAGATGAAGGAAATTAAATTAATCAAGACTAAAATTATTTCAAGAAAGCATTTTCTTCACTTAGCTTAGATTTATATAATTTACAAAGAATAATTCTGTTGAATTTTACAAAGGCTAATTACATTGGAGAAGCTAAGTACATGAATAAGCAAATCTGGAAAATATAATTTTGATTATTTGCTCATTTATCAGCCTCAGATTCATTTCATCCTTTTTTTGTATCCTTAAACAAATAATAAAAAACCCACTCCCTTCATGAATATTTCTCTTAAACTTTGCAGTTGACATTTTCTCAAATATATATATTTGAACTATATATATATATATATATAGTTCTCCCAAAGGTGGTTTTTTTCAAAAGGCAACTGGACTTTTTCTTTGTTTTTCCTTGAAGATGTTTTGCTTCTCATCCAAGAAGCTTCTTCAGTTCTGACTGAATGGTGGACAATGAAAGGATTTATATTCATTGCAGTTGTTGGGTTGTGAGCAGTCTCTCGCATCAGTTCTATAGGAGCTTGATAAATAACTACCGTTCCAGCATCCTAAAGATAGAGAGATGCAAACAAGTGGGAAATTTTGCATTTAAATGCACATTGATATAATTTCTCCCATATTGCTAGCAAGGGAAGATGCAGTTTATATAATTCAGCCTAATGCACACTTAAGGGGATTAAGCTTGCATTGAGGACCCATTTGTGGAACACAAAATTTGTTGGTCCCCTTTTCTCTTACATTTTTACATCCATTTTCTTAGGGACTATTGCATTTAGTTTGGGATTTGTGTATGTGCGTTCGTGTGTGTATTTTTACCTAAACGTAAATAAATTAGTTTTTTTCTAAAAAAAAAAAAATGAAGAGGAAACTAAATTTGAAGACATTTGATTGGATTCCACTGAGTTGCAGCAAAGAATTTAAAGGTGCCGGTCAAACAACACTAACTAGAGTGTTAATCTTATTGTATTCAGAGGCTTAATTTAGTGCAAATATATGAGGAGGAGGATAAATACGGCTCCTTCCTAGCAATTCCCAGAGCACATCTGTAGTTATGCAAAAAGTTGTTTTAGTGTGACCAGATTTCTGTCAGTAGGTGAGGAATAATAAAGAAAACTACTCAGAAGTCACTCCACATATGTTTCTTGATACTTGGGGTGACATGCGTAGACTTGGAATGTATGTCTCTTTCTGAAACCTATGAGTTAAACACTTACAAATGTTTAACTATGTGTCATTCTGCTGAGTCTTCTTTTCTAATTTCTCTTTCCTGCTTTCTCTTAGCTCACAGAGTGGTAAAATTGCATTCTTTTATTTGGGGCTTTAAAACATAAAAGAAAATGTGGGTAGAGGAGAAATATTTCACCATCTTTAACTGCAGCAGGAACTCAGGCCAAGCACACAAATTCCAAAATGTCTTCTGGAGTCTTCTGACCTTGGGTAACCAATCCTTATTTTTCACAGTGCAAGATATACTGTTAGTACAGGAAGTCCTCGAATTACAACCATCCATTAGTGACCATTCAAAGTTACAGCAGCAATGGAAAAAGTGACGTATGACCGTTTTTCACACTTAAGACCGTTGCAGCATCCCCACGGTCACATGATCAAAATTTGGACACTTGGCCACTGGCTCATATTTATGACGGTTGCAGTGTCCCAGGGTCACATGATCACCTTTTGTGACCTTCTGACAAGCAAAGTCAATAGGGAAACCAGATTCACTTAACAACCATGACACTAACTTAATCACTGCAGGGATTCTATTAACAACTGTGGCAAGAAAGGTTGTAAAATGGGGCAAAATTCACTTAACAACCATTTCACTTAGCAACAGAAATCTTGGATTCAATTATGATCGTAAGTTGAGGACTACCTGTATTCCATTCCTGGTCCCAAGGAAACAGACTGTATCAATTAGTCAAAACATCCATGTTTTCTGGCATTTTATCTACCTGTGCTGATCAGGCAAAAACAATCAGCAAGACGTGATAGATATCCATTTACTGGTTAAATTTCTATATTGCAAAAGAAATATTGTGATGCATACCTGTGGCATGAGTGCACCAACGGGTCTTACGTGCCCAACGCATGATATTTGTTTCTGAATGTTTTGACCACCACCACCTCCTCCTCCTTCTCCAAGAAAAAATATATCTTAAACGCAAATAAAAAATTATAGTTTCATGTAATTTAATAGGCATTCAAATATTCATTGGAATTTTAATTTTGAAAGTTTTCTTAAGAAAAATTAAGTAAAATAGATAGGGGGTGTGTGGGGGAGAGCAAGGGATAGTGTGACTGACCAGAAAAGGATTCAGTCATCTAAGTTGTTTGTTTCTAGCATCTAATGAGATAAACTGATTGGTTTTAGATAAGTAAAGGGAGATCAAAGCTAAAACTTGCAAAAAAAAAAAAGATAAAAGAAATACAGATCTAGTGTCCATTTTAGAGGAATTGGGTGACTTTGGTTCAGTTACTTTGAATCAGGACAGTTCTCAGGGCAGCTCCTGAAGGAAAAGCAGGATGTAATTGCAGTAGCAACAACAACAAAACAGTTACTTCCAAAAACATATTGCATATGATCAATATTGTGTACAATTAAATTACTGGCAAACATGTGTATGTATGTATGTATGTATGTATGTATGTATATATATATATGCAGGTCTTTGTGTATTCGGGTCTTTTCCCGTGTAAGATTGAGAGTATCTTGGCGACGTTTCGACGAGGTCCCACTCGTCATCTTCAGGCTGGGGTTTTCGGCTTCGTGCTTGTGCGAGCAGTGTGTGATCGGAGCTGCCGTCTCTCTATAAATATTGGTGGGGGTGTGTGGAGTGCTAGCTTAGTTGCTGTAGGTGGGTTAGTTGGCTGTGTTGGAGTTATTGTTTGCGGATTGTTCGGCTGTTTCGTAACATCCTGAGTAGTTGAGGTGCTGGCTGTGTGCCCATTAGTCTTTTGTGTTATAACAACCTGGGTAATGGGTTGTGTGATTACATCCTGAGATCTAGTGTAGTGATATCCTGAGTTTTGTGTTGCAACATTCTGGGTGGTTGGCTGTGTTGTAACATCCTGAGCTTTAGCATTGTAAATACATATATATTTGAAATTCTGAGAACCTGTTTCTTTTTAAAGGAAGCAAAAGTTACTTCTGAAGGGAACATTAGTTTCGGTGGTATCTTTAAAAATAAAAGTAAATAGCTGAAATACACAAAGAGCTATTAAGAACAGTTACTAAATCAACTTGTCAACATCAAAAATAATTGAAAGCTTTCCCCCACCCCAACTGGGTGAAAGCCTTAACACATTTTTGAGTGGTGAAATTATTAAAAATTGATTTGTAATTACAGAATTTCTAAAGAATGTGCAGTGATGAATTGCCTCCTAGGCATGAGGGTTTCAGATTTTCTTCCCTATTAAGCATTGTTTGTTCCGTGGACTAAATAGATATCTGCAGCATAAAATCTTGCTAGATTTTTTTGAGGGCTGAAGAAGAGATATTTTCATCCTTGTATAAAAGAAGTCATTTAGTGAATGTGGAATAATGACA
This sequence comes from Protobothrops mucrosquamatus, assembly GCF_001527695.2. Lineage (NCBI taxonomy): Eukaryota > Metazoa > Chordata > Lepidosauria > Squamata > Viperidae > Protobothrops > Protobothrops mucrosquamatus. The sequence continues at coordinate 188,845 of NW_015387869.1, forward strand.
AAATCCATTTTAGTTCACAGCCATGGAAGAAAGTACAAAGAATGTATTTTTATAGCTCCATTACAAAACATTATTTCAATTACAATTGTTGACATAGAAATGCCTGAACATTCCTTTTTATAAAAAAAAATACATTTAAGTTACAATGCAGAATTGGGAGTTACTTTTTCTGGTGAACAATCTATTTCATTTTAAGTGTTGAAAGAGTCACAGACAGTACTTATTCCTGACTTTTTCATATTAGTTTGTAAATATACAATGTTTAAATGTTACA
>NW_015387869.1:190065-199316 GCF_001527695.2 Protobothrops mucrosquamatus
TCAATTACAATTGTTGACATAGAAATGCCTGAACATTCCTTTTTATAAAAAAAAATACATTTAAGTTACAATGCAGAATTGGGAGTTACTTTTTCTGGTGAACAATCTATTTCATTTTAAGTGTTGAAAGAGTCACAGACAGTACTTATTCCTGACTTTTTCATATTAGTTTGTAAATATACAATGTTTAAATGTTACATCCTTGCTGAGCTGTTCCTGATTTCCTGAAAGAAATATTGTGCTATGAGGTTTTTCTATTTCTTTATTGGTGGTGACACAGTGGTTAGAATGAAGTATTGCAGGCTAACTCTGCCTACTGCCAGCAGTTCAATCCCAACCGGTTCAAGGTTGACTCAGTCTTCTGTCCTTTCGAGGTCGGTAAAATGAGGACCCAGATTGTTGGGGGCAATATGCTGACTTTATAAACTGCTTAGAGAGGGCTATAAAGCACCGTGAAGCAGTATATAAGTCTAAGTGCTATTCCTATTGCCCAAACCCCTGCAAAATCTAGAAAGAATCTGCTGTAGATCTTTGACAGCTTTCCCCAATCTGAATTATAGTTTCCAGAATTCTTACACAGGATACTGTTTAATATCAACAGGTTGAGAAATACTTATTTAGGGACTGTAAGAAAGTCCATCAATTTGGCTCCAGGAGATAGGTATCCACAGATAGTCAAAAAAATGGTAAAATTAGGTGTGGCAGCATACAATGTAGACCTCCTCGCCTTAATTTTTATTTATCTATTTATTATATTTACATATCATGTATTCCCATTTTTTTCAGTTTATTTTATTATTCCATTATTTTATTCTGCTATATTTACACTCTTTTCATTTCTTTCTTTTTATTGTTGTAAGTTGCCTACAGTAGCCCCATGGTGAGATAGGTGGCAAATAAATTTAACATACATACATACATACATACATACATAAAATGCAGTGAAGCTACTTTGGGTGACTTACAGCATAATAAAAACAGTAAATATAACATTAAAATTAAGAATTAACTAAGGTGGGGGGGAATATACTTAACTCAGGAAGCACTTCCAAAATGGCAGCCTTTATTGGGGCTCCAGGCTAAGTAGCAAAGTTAGGTTTTAAGGCCTTTCCTGAAGACTAAGAGAGCGGGGATGGATCTTACCTCAAAGAGTATGATGTTCCAAAGGGCGGGAGCCACAGCAAAAAAGACTCTTCTCCTGGAGCAAGAATTCCCTGACCGATGGAGTCCTCAGCATGCCTCTTCTGCTGACGTAAGTGGGGTAATAATAATAATAATAATAATAATAATAATAATAATAATAATAATAATAATAATAATAATAATAATAATAATAAAGTTGGAAGGGACCTTGGAGGTCATCTAGCCCAACTCCATGCTTAGGCAGGAAACCCTATACCCTGTCCAATCTCTTCTTAAAGACTTCCAGTGTTGGAGCATTCACAGCTTCTGGAGGCAGGTTGTTCCACTGATTAATTGTTCTAACTGTCAGGAAGTTTCTCCTTAGTTTTAGGTTTCTTCTCTCTTTGGTTAGTTTCCATCCATTGTTTCTTGTTCTGCCTTCAGGTACTTTGGAGAATAGCTTGACTCCCTCTTCTTTGTGGCAGCCCCTGAGATATTGGAACACTGCTATCATGTCCCCTCTCGTCCTTCTCTTCATTAAACTAGACATACCCAATTCCAACAACCGTTCCTTGTATGTTTTAGCCTCCAGTCCCCTGATCATCTTTGTTGCTCTTCTCTGTACTCTTTCTAGTAGACCAATCCCATTGGGGTGAAATGGTTCTCAGGAATATTCTTCCTGACATCTGATGCAAGAATGTAAGTAACAAATTTAGCATCACTTGCTCCACACAGATGTCTGTGTATGAAAACTGTAGAGCAACTTGACCTGGGCTTCAAAAATCCAGACAACCAATAGATAGTAGTTTTCCTCTAAAATTCTGATAGTGCTAGGAAAGGGTATTAGAGAAGATATATCTGAACTTGATATGAAAATTTGATAACTTCTGTAAAATTTACCAAGCCATTATTTGTGTACATTGCCCTACACCATTTAAGCATTAAGGACTTAGAAAGTCCACTTGCATTTTTAAGAAGACATATCCTCACAGTGTAGCTTCCATCCTCTTACCAACTATTATTGAGGCAGCATGAAGCCAAATTAAGGAGATCCTGTCAAAATTGACCTTTCTGTGGAGAAAGGGAACATTCTTTTTATGATCCATGAAGAAGTTTGAGGGATATGGCTGACTTGCTGAGCCCCAATTTGCTTATCGCATAATCAAGCCTTCTATCCTGTCAGGAGTTGTATATGTCTCTGACCATTTCTGTTTTGGCTGTCAGATAGAACAAAACTTCACCTGACAATAAAAATGATTTTTTTTTTGGGTTGGGGGCAGGAGATGGGCTCAAATTCTATGAGGTCAATATTTCCATTGTAAGCTCCTGCTATGTAAGATTTCCCACCTCTGTTTAAGTCATTTTCCCTTCTTTCCAAATTTGATCCAGTTACACTCTCTGAAGCAACTAGTGTGAAACCTAGAAATGGGGTTTATCTGAGCTGGTTCCTTCTAGCTCAATGGTTCCCAACCTTTTCTATACCCCACACCCCTAGAACACCCCTTACAAAAGTTCGAAATAATGGCAATGAATTATGTATATACACTATAATTTTGAAAACCCAAGTTTTCGCACCCCCTGGAATATCATCTTGTACCCCCAGGGGGTATGAGCACCCCGGGTTGGGAACCCCTGATCTAGATGAATGGTGAGCCTCCTCCTTTTCTAACACTGGACCAGTTTCAGTCTATATTCACAGAATGAATACAANGTTCGAAATAATGGCAATGAATTATGTATATACACTATAATTTTGAAAACCCAAGTTTTCGCACCCCCTGGAATATCATCTTGTACCCCCAGGGGGTATGAGCACCCCGGGTTGGGAACCCCTGATCTAGATGAATGGTGAGCCTCCTCCTTTTCTAACACTGGACCAGTTTCAGTCTATATTCACAGAATGAATACAAGTTATGTCTTTGTTTGCGGATCTTATGTCTTTACCATTTTCTTACTAAACTGTGTTTAGAACTCCAGAATTTCTACCAATTATTATGTGCGCATCGGTCTATTAAGCTTCAATTTGTGCCTTCAGAACTATAAAAGGAAAGGGGAAAAAAAACCTAAACAGCTATACAAGTAGAACAAGAAAAATCTCAAAAGCAGGAAGTATTTTTTTTCTCAGTTTGGTTTGGATAGTTCCTTTATTAAGGTACATTTGGTCTGCTTTTTACATTATAGATTTCTTGAAGTAGGAATTACTCAAAACGTGTTGGAGAATACACAGCCAATAAACCTGTTTCTGAGTTTGTTAGGTTACACTAAAAGGATAAAATGGATATGAACAGGAAGGTCTATTCATTGAGCATGTTCACTCAATATATTAAACTCGTCCGGGTGCTTAATGATAATACATGTACTGTCTCACCCTCTTCCCACACAATTCCTTAATCATATTTACCAACTCAGCTCTCATTAAAAGAGTGATATGAAGATAAAGATTCTTCATATTTCCATTTGATATAATTCTGAATGCAACACCATAGTTAGTTAGCTGTTACTCCATGCTTAACCACAAAGAAGCCACTAACCTGGTAAAGGAGCTGAAAGGAAAAGTTAAGAGATAGTGTGTATATTTATGGTAATTACTGGGGATGGCTTAACATGAAAATGTAAGCAATAACATGGGAAACATGTCTGAATTCCAGAAGCTTCCAAAATTATTAAGTACTCTCTAATGCAATGTTATGACTCGGAAAGTGACATCCAAATTTATAACAGTGTCCTTTTGCTCTAAGGAATAAGCATGGCAGCATATTGGTACATATGATTAATTACTGCTTCCTGCCATGGAACATAAATCACTAAGAAAGCCAATTAGGAAGAAGATAGAACAAACTGAAAATACTCCACTACACTAAGAGTAATGTAGTAATGTTAATAACAGGAGGCAGATTTATATATATATATATATATATAAAGCAGTGGGATCTAGATTATAGAAAATAAAAATAGAAATTATAGTCCATACATTGCAACAGAATATGTTTGTTTGTTTGTTTATAAATTTTACTGCCCACCTCAGTCTCCAGGAAGTAACTAACAATTCATATATAACAACAATCATGGGGAAAAAAATATAACCATTCCAGCACCAATGATTTTGGACAATCACATTCCAATGGCCTTTGAAAATAAGCTATGAGACTACAAGCTACCTTTGCTTCATAGGAAAAAACATTTTTAGCTGGGGTTCCCCGTAGATAGGCTGCCATTTGCATGGAAACTTCCAGGTGATTTTCAAAGAAATCCTCGCATAGAGCAAACTGCTACAGTATGACAAGGGCACAAATGATCATCTCAAGGCATTGAAATTGAAACAGGTATAATAGGACAGAGGTGGGCGAAAGTCTTCTCCAGAAAACTAGGTCTTTTTATAATGTGTCCAAAGGTGGATAATTGAACCCTGTTCATTTGAACTTCAAGTCAGAAATCTAGACTGATTTGTTGGATGATCCATTTGTTTGTTTCCTTGGCTGTCCATGGCATTTTCAGGAGTCTTATCCAATTCCAAAGTATCTGTACTGTACAGATGTCTAGTATACTCCTTCCATTTTTGTTTAATGCCCTTTAAATTGGTAACTATATGTCCATTAGTGTTGGTTAGCATACCAATTTGAGGTTGGAACCTCCTTCTGAGTTCAGAATTTTTTTTTGAAAGGCTTCCCTTGTTTTTCCCTGTTTCCATGCTCAACGTTTTTGCAGGTTGTCCTCTGGTTATTATTATGGAATGAGGAATGCCATTGCTAAGCAATGCAGTCATAAAACACAAATGTCATACAATTACATTACTTAGCAATAACAATCCTGGCAGGCCTTATTGCCATCATAACCTTAAAGTGCACAGCTCATTAAGTGGGAAACAGTGAGACTCCTAGCTAAGGAGTGCAGGAGTAGGGGGGGAGGCTGTAGGGGGAGGCCCTGGAAGGCCTGGCACAGGATTGGATGAATGAAGGAAGGCCAAGGAAAGGAGGGTGCAACTCGGTGTGAGTGAAGGGAAGCTGGGAGAAGCAGGGTGCTGCACCAAGCAAGTGTAGGGAGGATGGAGAATGGATTTACCAGAATGATTTGCAACCTTCCTTGGTGACTTCACCATTGACTTCGCTTGTGGGAAGCCAGCAGAGAAGGTTGCATGTGACCGCAGGGTTTTATCAATGTATAAAATACAAATAAAAATAAAAATAGGAAATTAAGGGGAGAAAAAAGAAAGGGGGAAAGAAAATACGAGGTACAAGGGAAGAAAGAAAAAGGTGTTGACTTCTGACTTTTTTTTAGCATAGCTTCAACTTTTTACTTTTTACACATTAGTATATAACCAGCCATTTCTATAACAACAAATCTATCTAATCGGTAAAACCAAAGTCAAAGTTTCATATTTTTTTCATCACAAGAACAAAATCTAGAAGTGATATCCAAATAAAAAACATAAATATAATCGCCTCTTTGAATAGAACAACCAGTTTAACCATTACTGCTTTATCTTCCTTGCTGTTGAAATAATATGTATTTCTGTTTGCACTTAATAATCTTTATAAACTATCACATTTATATTAACAAAATTCACTGTATTCTTTCAGATTCTTTGACCTTAAAGGGAAAGGTCAAGTTCATCAATTTTAAAACACTACACTTTTCTTTAAAAACATTTCTAAAATTAAAGCATTCTAAAATACATCTATTTTTTTTAATTTCCTCTTAGCAGACATACTTTAAAGTTCACTTTCAGACCAATAAAATTTCAACTAAGTGTTCCAACTATCATAAGTGCAAGCTGGTTACCAAAAACCAAAATCACAATCAGGTGACAATGGGGATGGTGTGATGGCTTTGAGGACTGGTTCGTAAGTACCACTTGTTTAGTGCTGTTGCAACTTTGAACAGTTTCTGAACAAGTGGTCAGTTAGCAAGAACTACCTGTACAGATGCTGTTTCATTACTTCTTTTTTCTAACAGCTGTCTGAAACTCTTTTCTGCTTTTCTTAGTTTCGGCTTCTCTTCACTTCTTGGCAATTTCCATGGTTTGTTCTGATACCTAGTTTGTTTTCTTCTCTTTTTTTTCACCTTTGGAAGTCTCTTTTCACACTCATCCTTAACAACTACTTTAAGTTTATTCCATAGTTCCTCTCATTTTCTATCAATGTGGTTCATGACTTCAAAGTGATTCCTGATGGTGAATATATGCTCAAGATCTTATCATGGAAACCAGTTGCCTTTCTTCTTTAAACTTTACTTGTAATTTGCACATGAGCAATTCATGATGGTTGCTGGAATTGGGTATGTCTAGTTTAACGAAGAGAAGGACGAGGGGGGACATGATAGCAATGTTCCAATATTTCAGGGGCTGCCACAAAGAAGAGGAAGTCAAGCTATTCTCCAAGGCGCCTGAAGGCAGAACAAGAAACAATGGATGGAAACTAACCAAAGAGAGAAGCAACCTATAACTAAGGAGAAACTTCCTGACAGTTAGAACAATTAATCAGTGGAACAACCTGCCTCCAGAAGTTGTGAATGCTCCAACACTGGAGGTTTTTAAGAAGAGACTGAACAGCCATTTGTCCGAAATGGTATAGGGTTCCTGCCTGAGCAGGGGGTTGGACTCAATGACCTCCAAGGTCCCTTTCAACTTTATTATTATTATTACTATTACTATTACTATTACTATTACTATTACTATTACTATTACTATTATTATTATTATTATTATTATTATTATCTGTTTCATGTTATAATTGAGCTCCTCTTAGCAATAATATATATCAAATAATATAATATTTGACATTTGGTGACGTCAGTGTATAGAAGTATCGTTTTGGTTGCTTGAAGACAGTGTTAGCTATGAAGAAAACAATATAGTGGCAGAAATAGATAAGTCAATCTCCTGCTTCATTTTAGTTTCCTAGTCTTACAATCCAGTCCCACATAATGGATAAATCTTTTTTACAATTGGTATGAATAGGAATGCAATGTATGATGCACCCTCCAAAAACCCTGCTCTGTACCTGCATTATAAGTGGATTTATCTGTTCATCATGTCAGATAATAATGGCATGCTATTATAATGGATAAATGATTAAATATGAAACCTTATTTTATTTCAAACCAACATGCTGCTGTTCCACTAGAAGGTATTTTAGTTAGAAAATTAGTTAATTCTGGTGGTATGCTGCAAAAGAAATAGATAAATCTTCAAATAAGAGATTTGCAACTTAAAATCACTGTGGTAATCTCTTACTATATGGGGATGAAACATATAGCATGCCTGTTCATGAATGAATGCGGACATTAGAGTTTAGGACTGGCTTGTTTATGTTCCTATGCAGGCTCTCAGAAGCATCAGTTGTGTTTGGGATGAGATCTTGCAAAATCATTACCTTAAGAATTGTTCCTTGAGTTATCCAGTCCCAGATAACCCTCCCTCACATCTTACCAGAAACATATTATTTATGCAATTATATATTTATTTAAAAATGTCTATACTGCTCTTGAAAGCATCCCACACTTTCCCAACGTTTAAAAAGTAAACAGTGTCTAAAACTTTTAAATTAAAAATTGAAGCATGAAACAAATCCTGCAAACAGCTCAAGCATATCTAACTTACAGTGAAATGGTATATTAAACAATGAAGATAGCCACTAGGCAGGAGACACTAAAACAGCAGAAAAAAAAGTTTAATTAAAAGGCTCCCTTGCAGCCTGAAATTTTTTTTCATTAACTTTATGTGCTGGATTGCTTAAAGCTGTATTGTCTTTTCTTTTTTTTTTTGGGGGGGGGGGGGGGCTAAGAAAACCCAGGCTTCTTTAATGAATAAAATTGAGATGCTGTGTTTAGATGCAGTCTGAAATATTTCTTACTCAGCATTTTTAAAATGTGTGCAGCCCTTTATCTCTAGATTTTATAGCTAACATCTGGAGGATACTAGATTTAGAAATGCTGTTCTAAAATTGTTTGGATTAGCAATGCAGTATTTATTGCCATCTTGTCATTTCCCATCACCTGCTTCATGTGATGATGAAGTTTTTTTGGATGATGAAAATGCAGAAAATATTAACCNGTTCGAAATAATGGCAATGAATTATGTATATACACTATAATTTTGAAAACCCAAGTTTTCGCACCCCCTGGAATATCATCTTGTACCCCCAGGGGGTATGAGCACCCCGGGTTGGGAACCCCTGATCTAGATGAATGGTGAGCCTCCTCCTTTTCTAACACTGGACCAGTTTCAGTCTATATTCACAGAATGAATACAAATTATGTCTTTGTTTGCGGATCTTATGTCTTTACCATTTTCTTACTAAACTGTGTTTAGAACTCCAGAATTTCTACCAATTATTATGTGCGCATCGGTCTATTAAGCTTCAATTTGTGCCTTCAGAACTATAAAAGGAAAGGGGGGAAAAAACCTAAACAGCTATACAAGTAGAACAAGAAAAATCTCAAAAGCAGGAAGTATTTTTTTTCTCAGTTTGGTTTGGATAGTTCCTTTATTAAGGTACATTTGGTCTGCTTTTTACATTATAGATTTCTTGAAGTAGGAATTACTCAAAACGTGTTGGAGAATACACAGCCAATAAACCTGTTTCTGAGTTTGTTAGGTTACACTAAAAGGATAAAATGGATATGAACAGGAAGGTCTATTCATTGAGCATGTTCACTCAATATATTAAACTCGTCCGGGTGCTTAATGATAATACATGTACTGTCTCACCCTCTTCCCACACAATTCCTTAATCATATTTACCAACTCAGCTCTCATTAAAAGAGTGATATGAAGATAAAGATTCTTCATATTTCCGTTTGATATAATTCTGAATGCAACACCATAGTTAGTTAGCTGTTACTCCATGCTTAACCACAAAGAAGCCACTAACCTGGTAAAGGAGCTGAAAGGAAAAGTTAAGAGATAGTGTGTATATTTATGGTAATTACTGGGGCGGGGGGGTAGCGGTCATTATAAGGGAGGGCCTATGTCCTAGGGAGACCACTGTGCCTCAGATAGACGGCGTGGAGTCCCTCCTTGTGAAATGGGGGCAAGGGGTACAAGTGGGCTTGTTGATTATATACCTGGCTCCCTGCTATGTATCAACAGCCCTGCCTGAACTGGCTGACGTGATAGCCGGGGTGGCGGT
>NW_015387869.1:201351-211619 GCF_001527695.2 Protobothrops mucrosquamatus
GACGTTTTTAAAAAGTAATTTTAATGGGAACACAGCAATCAATATTTGGCTTTTAATTAGGTTTTAGTGGGGTTATTTTGTGTATTTTTGTATGATTTTTTTTGTATCCTGTATATTGTATTTGTGTTTTTAATATGCTGTGAACCGCCCTGAGTCCTACGGGAGAAGGGCGGTATACAAATTAAATTAACCTTAACCTAACCTTAACCTTAACATGGAAATGTAAGCAATAACATGGGAAACATGTCTGAATTCCAGAAGCTTCCAAAATTATTAAGTACTCTCTAATGCAATGTTATGACTCGGAAAGTGACATCCAAATTTATAACAGTGTCCTTTTGCTCTAAGGAATAAGCATGGCAGCATATTGGTACATATGATTAATTACTGCTTTCTGCCATGGAACATAAATCACTAAGAAAGCCAATTAGGAAGAAGATAGAACAAACTGAAAATACTCCACTACACTAAGAGTAATGTAGTAATGTTAATAACAGGAGGCAGATTTATATATATATATAAAGCAGTGGGATCTAGATTATAGAAAATAAAAATAGAAATTATAGTCCATACATTGCAACAGAATATGTTTGTTTGTTTGTTTGTTTGTTTATAAATTTTACTGCCCACCTCAGTCTCCAGGAAGTAACTAACAATTCATATATAACAACAAACATGGGGAAAAAATATAACCATTCCAGGACCAATGATTTTGGACAATCACATTCCAATGGCCTTTGAAAATAAGCTATGAGACTACAAGCTACCTTTGCTTCATAGGAAAAACATTTTTAGCTGGGATTCCCCGTAGATAGGCTGCCATTTGCATGGAAACTTCCAGGTGATTTTCAAAGAAATCCTCGCATAGAGCAAACTGCTACAGTATGACAAGGGCACAAATGATCATCTCAAGGCATTGAAATTGAAACAGGTATAATAGGACAGAGGTGGGCGAAAGTCTTCTCCAGAAAGCTAGGTCTTTTTATAATGTGTCCAAAGGTGGATAATTGAACCCTGTTCATTTGAACTTCAAGTCAGAAATCTAGACTGATTTGTTGGATGATCCATTTGTTTGTTTCCTTGGCTGTCCATGGCATTTTCAGGAGTCTTATTCAATTCCAAAGTATCTGTACTGTACAGATGTTTAGTATACTCTTTCCATTTTTGTTTAATGCTCTTTAAATTGGTAACTATATGTCCATTAGTGTTGGTTAGCACACCAATTTGAGGTTGGAACCTCCTTCTGAGTTCAGAATTTTTTTTTAAAGGCTTCCCTTGTTTTTCCCTGTTTCCATGCTCAATGTTTTTGCAGGTTGTCCTCTGGTTATTATTATGGAATGAGGAATGCCATTGCTAAGCAATGCAGTCATAAAACACAAATGTCATACAATTACATTACTTAGCAATAACAATCCTGGCAGGCCTTATTGCCATCATAACCTCAAAGTGCACAGCTCATTAAGTGGGAAACAGTGAGACTCCTAGCTAAGGAGTGCAGGAATAGGGGGGGGGGGAGCCTGTATGGGGAGGCCCTGGAAGGCCTGGCACAGGATTGGATGAATGAAGGAAGGCCAAGGAAAGGAGGGTGCAACTCGGTGTGAGTGAAGGGAGGCTGGGGGAAGCAGGGTGCTGTGCCAAGCAAGTGCAGGGAGGATGGAGAATGGATTTACCAGAATGATTTGCAACCTTCCTTGGTGACTTCACCATTGACTTTACTTGTGGGAAGCCAGCAGAGAAGGTTGCATGTGACCGCAGGGTTTTATCAATGTATAAAATACAAAGAAAAATAAAAATAGGAAATTAAGGGAAGAAAAAAGAATGGGAGAAATAAAATATGAGGTACAAGGGAAGAAAGAAAAAAATGTTGACTTCCGACTCTTTTTAGCATAGCTTCAACTTTTTACTTTTTACGCATTAGTATATAACCAGCCATTTCTATAACAACAAATCTATCTAATCGGTAAAACCAAAGTCAAAGTTTCGTATTTTTTTCATCACAAGAACAAAATCTAGAAGTGATATCCAAATAAAAAACATAAATATAATCGCCTCTTTGAATAGAACAATCAGTTTAACCATTACTGCTTTATCTTCCTTGCTGTTGAAATAATATGTATTTCTGTTTGCACTTAATAATCTTTATAAACTATCACATTTATATTAACAAAATTCACTGTATTCTTTCAGAATACAGGGAAAGGTCAATTTCATCAATTTTAAAACACTACGCTTTTCTTTAAAAACATTTCTAAAATTAAAGCATTCTAAAATACATCTATTTTTTTAATTTCCTCTTAGCAGACATACTTTAAAGTTCACTTTCAGACCAATAAAATTTCAACTAAGTGTTCCAACTATCATAAGTGCAAGCTGGTTACCAAAAACCAAAATCACAATCAGGTGACAATGGGGATGGTGTGATGGCTTTGAGGACTGGTTCGTAAGTACCACTTGTTTAGTGCTGTTGCAACTTTGAACAGTTTCTGAACAAGTGGTCAGTTAGCAAGAACTACCTGTACAGATGCTGTTTCATTACTTCTTTTTTCTAACAGCTGTCTGAAACTCTTTTTAAAGTTCCTTTCTGAAATTTTTGCTTTTCTTAGTTTCGGCTTCTCTTCACTTCTTGGCAATTTCCATGGTTTGTTCTGATACCTAGTTTGTTTTCTTCTCTTTTTTTCATCTTTGGAAGTCTCTTTTCACACTCATCCTTAACAACTACTTTAAGTTTATTCCACAGTTCCTCTCATTTTCTATCAATGTGGTTCATGACTTCAAAGTGATTCCTGATGGTGAATATATGCTCAAGATCTTATCATGGAAACCAGTTGCCTTTCTTCTTTAAACTTTACTTGTAATTTGCACATGAGCAATTCATGATGGTTGCTGGAATTGGGTATGTCTAGTTTAACGAAGAGAAGGACGAGGGGGGACATGATAGCAATGTTCCAATATTTCAGGGGCTGCCACAAAGAAGAGGAAGTCAAGCTATTCTCCAAGGCACCTGAAGGCAGAACAAGAAACAATGGATGGAAACTAACCAAAGAGAGAAGCAACCTATAACTAAGGAGAAACTTCCTGACAGTTAGAACAATTAATCAGTGGAACAACCTGCCTCCAGAAGCTGTGAATGCTCCAACACTGGAGGTTTTTAAGAAGAGACTGAACAGCCATTTGTCCGAAATGGTGTAGGGTTCCTGCCTGAGCAGGTGGTTGGACTCAATGACCTCCAAGGTCCCTTCCAACTTTATTATTATTATTATTATTATTATTATTATTATTATTATTATTATTATTATTATTATTATTATTATTATTATTATTATTATTATCTGTTTCATGTTATAATTGAGCTCCTCTTAGCAATAATATATATCAAATAATATAATATTTGACATTTGGTGACGTCAGTGTATAGAGCTATCGTTTTGGTTGCTTGAAGACAGTGTTAGCTATGAAGAAAACAATATAGTGGCAGAAATAGATAAGTCAATCTCCTGCTTCATTTTAGTTTCCTAGTCTTACAATCCAGTCCCACATAATGGATAAATCTTTTTTACAATTGGTATGAATAGGAATGCAATGTATGATGCACCCTCCAAAAACCCTGCTCTGTACCTGCATTATAAGTGGATTTATCTGTTCATCATGTCAGATAATAATGGCATGCTATTATAACGGATAAATGATTAAATATGAAACCTTATTTTATTTCAAACCAACATGCTGCTGTTCCACTAGAAGGTATTTTAGTTAGAAAATTAGTTAATTCTGGTGGTATGCTGCAAAAGAAATAGATAAATCTTCAAAGAAGAAATTTGCAACTTAAAATTACTGTGGTAATCTCTTACTACATGGGGATGAAACATATAGCATGCCTGTTCATGAATGAATGCTGACATTAGAGTTTAGGACTGGCTTGTTTATGTTCCTATGCAGGCTCTCAGAAGCATCAGTTGTGTTTGGGATGAGATCTTGCAAAATCATTACCTTAAGAATTGTTCCTTGAGTTATCCAGTCCCAGATAATCCTCCCTCACATCTTACCAGAAACATATTATTTATGCAATTATATATTTATTTAAAAATGTCTATGCTGCTCTTGAAAGCATCCCACATGGTCACTTTCCCAACGTTTAAAAAGTAAACAGTGTCTAAAACTTTTAAATTAAAAATTGAAGCATGAAACAAATCCTGCAAACAGCTCAAGCATATCTAACTTACAGTGAAATGGTATATTAAACAATGAAGATAGCCACTAGGCAGGAGACACTAAAACAGCAGAAAAAAAAGTTTAATTAAAAGGCTCCCTTGCAGCCTGAAATTTTTTTTCATTAACTTTATGTGCTGGATTGCTTAAAGCTGTATTGTCTTTTTTTGGGGGGGGCTAAGAAAACCCAGGCTTCTTTAATGAATAAAATTGAGATGCTGTGTTTAGATGCAGTCTGAAATATTTCTTATTCAGCATTTTTAAAATGTGTGCAGCCCTTTATCTCTAGATTTTATAGCTAACATCTGGAGGATACTAGATTTAGAAATGCTGTTCTAAAATTGTTTGGATTAGCAATGCAGTATTTATTGCCATCTTGTCATTTCCCATCACCTGCTTCATGTGATGATGAAGTTTTTTTGGATGATGAAAATGCAGAAAATATTAACCACATTTTTTCTTTTTCCCATCCTTTCTCCGATACTCATTTTTTTAAAGAAAGGGAAGTAAAGGATGGCTTAGAAGGCAGAAAATAAAGAAAAATGTAATGTTCAAGATAAAATTTAACAACAGATAAATAAAGCTAACCTTTATTGTCACTTTTTTCTGTGAACACACTGACACACATTAAAAATAAAATTCTAATGTATAGAACTCCCAGTCTCCTGATTTCTAGCCTGGTGCCTTAACTACTAGACAAACTGGCTCTTTGCTAAAATGCTATAATATTATGAAGATCCATATAATTATATATGTGTTTGTGTGTGTGTGTGTATGTATGTGTATTATATGAAGATCCATATAATGTGTGTGTGTGTGTATACCTACATCTTTTGCAGGCAGACGTCACTACTACGAATACTGTAAATTTAAAATTTTGTGGCTGACAAAGAGTTAAAGGGAGACTAGTTAACTCTTTGTCAGCCACAAAATTTTGAATACACACACACACACACACACACACACACACACCAGATTAAAAGAAAAACGAACACCAGGATAAAATAGACCAGACTGTTTAATATAAACAAGCCTGTAGATAAAAAGTCACTCTACCACAAATTATGCAGTCGAGTTTCCCACATTTGGGGAAATCGCAGGGGTGAGCGATATGTTTCCTAAATTTTGGGATTGCTATATATAATGGATTGTCATAATATTATAGCATTTTAGCAAAGAGACAGTTTGTATAGTGGTTAAGGCACCACGCTAGAAATCAGGAGACTTTGAGTTCTAGTGTTGCCTTTAGGCATTAAAGCTAGCTGGATGACTTTTGGCGAATCACCAGGAGACTGGGAGTTCTAGTTCTACCTTAGGCATGATAGCTAGCTGGGTGACTTTGAGCCAGTCATTCTCTCTCAGTCCAGCCCACTTCACAAGGTTATTGTTATGGGGAAAAGAGGAGGAGGAAGGTGTAGGACATGTTTGCTACCTTGAGGTATTTGTAAAAATAATAAAAAGCAGGAAATAAATAAACAGTGCTTTTTTTGTAAAAAAAAAAGGGTACCGGAACTCACACATGTCATACAACCCACCTTGCCTACCCTACAAGGTTCCATCCCAAAAAGGTGCCAGAACTCCGTTCTGGGCGTTCTATGACAAAAAAAAGCCCTATAAATAAATAAGTTCCTATTTGTAATGCATTTGGAATACTCAAAATTAAGATGCTTTGGGTAGCTTTACTATTTTTTGTGGTTCATGAAATGTGTATGATCGATTTCCTTTAATTAATAGAAAAAAGCTGTAGAACACAGCTGCTAAATCTAAAAGCAAAAGGCAAACAGCAGAAGCAGACCACAGCTCTTCATTTCTCTGAACCCCAGAATGCACTCACCAAGAGTCCTAAATAATGATACTAAAATTATTGACCTAATGCTTTCTGCCCTAGAGAAAACATTTACCAGCTGTTTTCTTTTGAAAGCCCTATAAAAATTATCACATCAATACTGCATAAATAGTATCTCTATTGGAGATTAAAATTTTAGAAGACAGCTCTCCAAAAATAGCAATACAATCCATTTAATTGGCAATAGACTTAAACTTTACTCATGACTATTTCAGACTGTTAGGTCTTGAATTTGTAATCCCCAGTCAATTAACTATCAGTGCGATTGTTCACATATTCCATTCACATATCATTGCTTTTGGATTTTCAATTATGTTAAAATGCAATGAAAATCCCACTGGAATCAAAGCATAAGGAAATGTATTGGCTTTAATGAACTCTTACAAATTTTGCAATGGTGTCAGCAAATGGATTTTGGATTCCTTGGGATGATCCTATCCCCATTCTGGCTTCAGATCAAACAAACTTAACAGGCAACACGAGTACTTCATAAAAATAGGCAAAAGAGGATCCTCAGCTATTTGAGGACTTCCATAATGGTTGCATTTAATGGGTGATGTGACCAAAACCTGCTCTTGTAAAGCAGAGCCTGAGAGATCCTTTCTACTTTTTGAGCTTTGTTGTTTTCTTGTAGATGTTTCATTACCCAAACTAGGGAACATCATAAGTGTTGCTGGCACTGATGATGTTACCTAGTTTGTGTAATGAAACATCTACAAGAAAACAACAAAGCTCAGAGAGCACCAAGGACTCCTCATTTCAACCCTGAGCTACAAATATCCTATTTTATTGAACACTGTGCCTTTTGTAGCAATAGCAATATCATTTAGACTTATATACCACTTCACAGTGCTTTACAGATCTTTCTAAGAGGTTTAGAGAGTCAGCATATTGCCTCAAACAATCTGGGTCCTCATTTTACCTACCTCGGAAGGATGGAAGGCTGAGTCAACCTTGAGCCGGTGAGAATCGAACTGCCAAACTGCAGGCAGCCGGTGGTCAGCAGAAGTAGCCTGCAATACTGCATTCTAAACACCGCGCCACCACGACTAAGGCTTTCAAGTGCCTTAATCAACCAGTAGCCAGAAACAATTCCCAGGCCAAATTAATATTTCCCCAAGTGCATCTTAAAGCAGGTTCAGGATCAGAGGGGGAAAGGAAAGGAACAGAAACCACAGGCCTGCAGAGTGGCAGGAGTGCTCTGCAAAATATTTGCAGCTTCCTCCCCTCTTATCCTTCTGATCCAAATCATGACACCAACTGTTGTGGCCTAAACCTGGCTCACCTAAAGCAACCAAATCACTTTGGAGATATGATATAAATTGATCAGCATGCATATAGATACAGTGCACAGTGGGGTCCCAACAAAGCATTAGCAGTTTGCTGATCAGCCCTGAGCAAAAGCAGGACCCTAGCTGATGTACCTCTGGTCTACTACATTTCAAAACGTGACAAAGAAAAAGGCAGACACAGTGTACATTACAGCCCAATATTGGAAAGCTGCTGATAAACTCATCTGGGGTGACTTTCTTATAATTTATTTCTCCCTACTAGGTCAATGTGCAAGCTATGCTATCTCTGGGATATGGTCAGTGAATATCAACAATGTGGTTTACTGGGCTACAGATTCTTGTCCTCGTCGCCACTCAGGGTCAGTTCAGGTTGCTGCGAATATTTCCTTGTAAGGGGACTTGGGATGGGGGGGATCTCAAAGGTTTGGAAGTGAATGCAGATCACATGTGTGCAGAGGGGAGGGGGATATTTTATAAAACCACCTTGGGTGCATATCTATGAGTGCCAAAGGTCACTCCCATGCTGGGTTAACTGAAGCCTTCTCCCACTGCAAAGTCACATGGGCTCCCTTCACTCCTTGGTACTTGAGTCTGAGTGCTTGAAAAAAGCCTGCTTCTCCTATGAGAAACAGACCAACGGAGCACAATAAAACAGTGTTTTTCAACCTTGGGCTCATTATGATGGGTGGACTTCAACTCCCAGAAATCCTCTGTCAGTTTTGCTTTGCTGGCAGGGGAATTCTGGGAATTGAAGCCCACCCATCATAAAGAGCCCAATACTGAGAAACATTGCAATAGAAAATAAATTACTGGTTGTAATGGCTTCCTGCTTAGATCCAATGTGTGTTCCATGAAAAAAAGGTGTGGCCATAGCGAATCAGGACCCAAAGCCATGGAAGAAAGAAAGGCTGTCCTGAACAGAAGGTGGAGGCTGCTTTGAAGAGGAGAATTTACTGTCTCTGTGGCACTTTTTGCCTGCTTCCATCCCTCAAAGTGATGAGATGACTGATAGATATTATTATTCTGTACTTTTCCCCCCTCCAAAATTCATTGATTTAGTACAATCCTTGCAGCAACAAAACTTTTCAATTATTTTACGTCTGTACTAGCCTGAAACCAAAAAGTCCTCAAAGTATTGTTATTTCCCCCCTTTTCCTAAAATACATTCCAGAAGGACCACATGATTTTTCTGGACTCTGGTCCCTATTGGCGAATTCAGAGGAAAAAAATTGTATTGTTTTATTGATGCTCCAGCTGAAAATATGGATTCAGAACATTCCTATAACTGGTTATAAATGTATTCCATCATGTATCCAACTTCCTTAGCTTGGTCATTTCCTGATTAGATTGCATGGCCGCTTGTCAGAAAGCCAAGCGCTCTCGGCCAACCGGCAAACATACTGACAACTTCAAATTGACAATAAAGGATCTGCTTGTGCCATATGCATAGCAAAGGATTTGTTTCAATTTAGCTTGAGGGGTGTTCAGCACTGCCTTATTGCCATGCATTAATCTCAATTTGATATCAGTTTAATGTCCAGCTGATGTCCACTTTCCATGTTACAGTGCTAAAAATAGATGCTGCTTCTTTTAGTTCTTCCCAAATTGAGCAGGGATCATATTTTACTACCTGAAGATTAATCTAACAAAGCAGTTATGAGCAGGGTAGTCTTATTATTTCTGGAATTCATGAAAAGATATGGAGATATGGAGAGAAAACATAACTGAAAAAACACACACATTTGTATGGAATCTAATTAGAATGGTCACAGTGGCTTAAGATCCAATGGAATTTATGCAGCCATATCATGTCCAGAATTCCAGGGCATATTATCTATTCTTTCCATTTATTGCAAATAGAAAGAAAATAACTAAAGGGATCAGTTTGATTTAGATCAGCGGCTCTCAACCTTTTCTATACCCCGCACTTCTGATATATTCTCGCACCCCTTACAAAAGTTCAAAATAACAGCAATGAATTATGCATATACACTATAATTTTGAAAATCCAAGTTTTCACACCCCCTGGAATATGGTTTCGCACCCCCAGGGGGTGCAAGCACCCCCGGTTGGGAACCCCTAATTTAGATGCATTTAAGAAACTTGGAAAAACTACTGATATTTGGCATGGGGGAAGGATGTTGGCATGTGAGTGCATTGATAGTTAAGAATATTCAAAAGTTTATAATTTTAGAGGTTTTCAGTCCTGACAACAGTAGGTGCAAGCCTCCTAATTTATGCATATGTTTGCACATGATGTGAAACCTACGATGAATTACAATAGAGGCTTTCCTGGGAAACTGTTACATAAGAAAATAAAGATCAATATGAACCTAATTAAAAGAATCATATGTGTTGCAAAATTCTAATTAAGAATTAGGTGGTCTATGATATTTTGGACTAATAAAAAAAATTCACCTTGGTCTGCAAATGTTATATACTAGACTAGTATTTCCTTAGCAAATACCAGAAGAAGTAGTTAATAGACCTGTCCTTGCAAAGTTCACTTTTCCTTGGCAATTAAATTACATCTTGTCTTTCTAAAAAAAAAGGTTACCTGGTACATATTTTGGGATTCCAGTTATCAATTAAACATTTGTTATGAATTTTGTTTCTAAAACAATAAAAGTCTTAATGAATTATTTTCTGTCTTGGAAACACATTAAGTAGACATATTGTAACTATTAAAATATTGATAAGTTTTTGAAGGAGGGCGAGGGTCGCACCTGCGAGTCCCTTGGACTGCAAGGCATTCAAACCAGTCAGTCCTAGAAGAGATCAACCCCGACTGCTCTTTAGAAGGCCAGATCCTGAAGTTGAAACTCAAATACTTTGGCCACCTAATGAGAAGGAAGGACTCACTGGAGAAGGGCCTAATGCTGGGAAAGATTGAGGGCAATAGAAGAAGGGGACGACAGAGAATG
>NW_015387869.1:211719-241407 GCF_001527695.2 Protobothrops mucrosquamatus
TTCCAGAAGATGGTAGAGGACCTGGAGGAACATTGTCCATGGGGTCGCGATGGGTTGGACACGACTTCGCAATTAACAACAACAACAAAAACTCTGGGAAGTCTACAATCTTTACAGTCCTTATTTTTGAAAATGTTCAAAGTTATACAAGTAGAAGGACAATCTAAGTAAGAAAATCCATGTAGATTTCAAACAAAGGAATTGATAACCTATGCTGATGTCACTGTTCACTGCTTTCACTAATGGAATTGATCTCACCAATTCTTCAGTAGCTCACAATATAACTTTGAACCAGAATGGAGGCAGTTATGGCAAGATAATTGAAAGCTTCTGATCAAGGCATCTAGAGTCTTGCATAGACACTTGCTTTTTAATTTACTGTCTCTCTAAACACCATACCACTATTTGGATTAAAAACAGCATAGTAAGAGATGATGGCAAAACATAAATAAATCAAATATTTTATCTGCTTATTCTCATGAATGGTTCAAGATATTCTCCTGCCTGATTAGCAAGGTAGGCGGTATCCAATGGATGATGATGGTCGTGATGATGACACCACTGAAATTGAGAAAATGACTACCAGTCAATTGCAAAAGGCAGCTTTACTTAAAACAGCTTGCATCCTTATTTCTTGTCCATTGCTATTCATCGCTATTCCGTTATACTGGATAGACCAGTGGTGGCGAACCTATGGCACGGGTTCCAGAGGCGGCACTCGGAGCCCTCTCTGTGGGCACATGCACCATCGCCCCAGCCCCGCCTCCTCCCATGGTCCCCTCCTTACCAGCAGCCCCCCAGAGGAGAGTCACCCCTGGGCATGGCCCACATGAAGCAGCGCAGCCAAGGACATGGTAGCCGGGCAGCAGGGACAAGACTCCACCCTTGCGCCCCATCGCACACAGATGATGCTGCAGGGCACAGGTGGAGGGTGCGGCCGCCATGATGCTGCTGGGCTACCTGGGTGATCTGTGGTGGGCTGCGGAAGTGGTGGGTGGCCCAGTGGGCATGGCGGAGCGGGGACAGGGGTGGGGGTGGGCAGTTTTTGGGCACTCGGTCTCTAAAAGGTTCGCCATCACTGGGATAGACAATACCAGTTCGATAGACAAATTGACAATATAAATACTCCTGGAACAAATCTAAATGGATTGATTTATGACTAGATTGCCTGAATTAAATTCTTATATACAGCATTTTTTTAAAAAAAACAACAAACCAGTAAAATTTAGAAGATTAAATCTGATAGATTAGTGCAGAATTTTTGCAAAGTTCATTTTCTTGTGTTTTATGTACCATGTTTTATGGAATCTATGCTTTCAATTTGGTATCCTTTAATTTTCAAAAAGAGGATGATAAAACTAAATCTTACAGTCTTATGCATGACAGTAATCTGGAGCCAGCCTTTTCCATTTGCAGCATACATAGCCAGGAATTCCTATTGTTTTTTAGCAATGCAAAGTATTCTTGCAGAGAGTTGGATTTAAAATGAGCTTAGTTCAATTGTTTGCAAGAGTGTCAGATCTTTATAGTAACCCTTTAAAGTAATATGCTGTTTGAACATGTTGAAGTATGTTCTAATCAACTTGAGATAGGGACTTGTTACTTTTCTGTAGCTAAGGGTGGAAAAACTATGTTATTCATAGCTGTATGTAAGATAAATGGGGAATGGGAATGGACTATGATCATAGCTTTAATATGGCACAAATTTTGATTCTTTCACCAAAAAGCAGCTCTTTATTTCTTCTACTTTGTGTTCTCTCTTTCTACTTGCTGGTTGCTAAGCAACTGCAAGACCATAAATACTGTTTGCATAAAGCACCAAGTTTATTTTATATGCTCCAAAAAACAGTAATTGGCAACCTTATGAACAGTAGCTCTGTGTTCAGATGGACTTCATCCTAATTGTAGAGGATGCTATGTCATCCTGACTTGCATTCAGAAAATAAGGCCATTCTGTCATACTTGAAGCTCAGTATTTAGCCAAGCAAGGATTTCTGCCCCAAATGATCAAAACTAAATCACAACAAAATACTTTTTAAGTCATCATATCTCCTTTCTATTTATTCTGTAATGTCTCATTAAGGATAGGATTGCACTAATGTGCTATACTGCTGCCCTAAGGGAAATAGGAACCCCTCCCCCTCCCACACACACTACTCACTGTAAGTGCCTTTTTCTTCTCAACCTTTGATCAGAAAGTAGCACTGGCATTGTTGAAAGACATCCTGGGAATGGCCCAGAGAACCCTTCCCAATATGACATATATTCACCCTATATAGAGTCTAATTATATTGATGACATCTCTATAATAGAATACGGTAAAATTAAAGGTTTCCCTATCCAGTTGTGTCCAATTCTAGAGGGCAGTGTTCCTCTCCGTTTCTTAGCTGAGGGAGCCAGCACTGTCTGAAGACATTTCCCTGGTCATGTCACCAGCATGGCTATATGCTAAAGGTGCAGGGAACACTGTTACCGTCCCACCGAAGTGGTACCTATTTATCCAGTCGCATTTACATGATTTTGAACTGCTAGGTCGGCAGGAGCTGGAGCAAGGACCAGGGGCTCACCCTGGTACCTGGCGCTCGAGTCTTAAACCCAGGCAGTTGGCTTTCCAGCTGACAAGCTCAGAATCTTTAACTGCTTAATCATCACACCCCCATATAATAGAATATAGAAGATTTAATTGCAAGAGTACTCTTAGCCAAATTCAATTAGAAAAAAAAATCAATTTCAGTAAAAACAAACAAATAAAAGCAGACAAACCCATTTCTGATTTTTAAAACTGCCTCTTAATAAAGAAATCAAACCAGTATTCTGTTCCCCCCCCCAACCATTTCAGAGTTTTTAAGATCTGTGAAGTTTTACAATGCTAGCATATACAAATTGATGTTGTTCCAAGTAAGTACTCTTAGAGTGCAGAGAATTTGGATGCTTCCAAGCTTCACCTTGCTAGCAGAGAGGGAGTCAAATTAGTTAGAACGGGAGTCCCCAATCCCTGAGCCAGTAGTGGGTCACGGCCTATTTGGAACCGGGCCACATGAGTGGCGGGCCAATGCGCATGCAGCTCGTGCATGCACACATGCATGCAGCTCAACTTGTGCAAGTACAGTTGCATGTGCATGCACACCTGCCCACTACTCACAGAAGTTGAACTGCACATGCACACATGTGTGCCGGTCCACTGCTCATGTGGTCCGGTTCCTTCCCCCCCCAGCCAGGGCACCAAGCCCCAAAGATTGGGTACCACCGAATGAGAGAATAGTCAGTTCATGTCTATAGAAAACTGACTATAGAAAACAATAGTGCTGGGTTAATTCACAGAAAACCATGTAACTCATGTTCTAAAGAAAAAAAAGTAGCTTTGAATCCAGTTTCCATTCACCAGTAAGGTTTCAGGTCTAAGACTCAAACTGAAAAAAAAGGTTGAGTTAATTGAACTTTTGATTTTTTGCTATCTAGATCAGTGTTTCTCAACCATGGTGACTGGGGAATCCTGGGAATTGAAGTTCACATATCTTTGCATTGCCAAGGTTGAGAAACACCGATCTAGACATTTCTTCTCATTTGGGGTAGGATTTGGCTGCTGTTTTGGGTGAATTTCCCTTAGGGCCAGGTTTGTGGTGCTATATAAATATGCCTCCTGAGACTTTATTTTGAAACTAACTCCCTTCGATACTTTCTCTACTGGAGCATTCTGTGCATAACTTAAGAATTACACACTAATTTCCTTTAAGAGAGAAAGGAAAAAGGAATGCTACTACTGTATATGAATGTCTGTATTTGCTACCATTGCTGTTCTGATTCCTGGAGCATCTTAATCTGAAGAGATGCTGACCTGGGAGGATTTTACAAAATAAACCTTTGCAGACAGACATTTGGAAGAGATTGCAATGTTTATTTATTTATTTAAATATTTTTTATAGATACACATTTCACAATATAGTGATTCAAGGTGGCATTCTTGTAGCCTGACATTTGAATCTTGTGTATAGCTATTTGTCAGTTTAGATAAGGAAACTGAAAAGATAAAATCTAATGAGAATGATAAGTTGATTTTTACTGTTGTTCTTAATAATGGCACCAAACCAAAGCTTTCCAAACATTTAATATTTTATTTTAAAACAGCCATTTACTAGGATATTTACACATTACAGTTTATGTGAGTTTATATTTGTTATTTTAGAGTTTACTGTGCTGAAAAGAGAATACCTGTGTGAATAAAATTTTATAGACACAATGCAATCAACTAGCTGTATGGTGGATGTCTGAACATCGATAAGTTTATTAAAACAGAAAACTGCAATCCCATGTCCCAACATCAAAGATTGTTTTGTCCTAATATACAGAGTACAGATGTTAATATTAGCAATAACATTTCTCTTTTATTATTTAATGTCATTTGTTCTACAGGCTGTCACTTGAGCAATATATGGAACAATATTAGTTTATTGATCTTTTATGGGACCAAGCTTTGCACAGATTTGAAAGTCAATGTAGTATCTTACTTAAAATACAGGTAATCTTCCACTTATGACCATAATGAAGCCTGGAATTTCCATCGTAAGTCATGATGGTCGTAATTTGAGGCACCCATGTGACCAATCTGATTTTATGAATTTTTGCAGTGATAATTAAGCAAGTGTTGCTCTTGTAAAGGAACTGTGGTGGCTGTTAAGCAAATGTAGAGGTTGTTAAGCAAACCCATTCATTCCTATTTGTGGGTTTTTTTCTGCCAGAAATTGTTAGAAAATGTCATAAATTGCGCTCGTGTGACTGCAGAATGCTGCTACTGGTCGTAAAGATGAGTTGGTTGCGGTCATGTGACTGTGTCCATGTGCCACCATCGGAATTCAGGAACTGAGTCATAGGTAGCCTTTTAGGAGTTCATTGTAACTTCAAATGATTGTTAAGTGATTGGTCATTTTGTGAGGACTACTTGTTGTAGATATGCAGATATAGTTGTTAAGTGAATGACACAATCATTAAGTGAATCTAGCTTTTCATATTTATTCCTTGTTAGAAGCCATCTGGGAGGGTCACAAATGGTGATCACATGACCCGGGTTGGTGCAACCATCATAAATATATGCATGTTGTCAAGCGCCCAAATTTTGATTACCTGACTTTGGGGAGGCTGTGATAGTCGTAAGTTTGAGAACTGGCTACTTTTTTCAGTGCAACTGTAACTCTGAATGGTTTCTAAATGAATGGTTTTAAGTCAAGGACTAGGTGTAGGTCAATCTCAAATGGTGATGGAAAAACCTGGCAGCTGCTGAAATCCAGCTGCTGACAGTATGGGCAGCCATGGTAAGGTGATGCATGCGCTCTCTGAAGAGGAGAAGAAAAGCACTTCTTTAGTTTTCCTTTACTACGGGCTAGGAAAGAATCAAAGGGAATGCCATGAGCACATGGCAGGAAAAAGCAGTTAGCAGGGACTGCTCATGCCAGGATAAAGTAAATAAATAAGTAAAGTAAAAGTCCATCAAGTGGCTTTTTAAATTCCTATATTTTATTTTATTTTTAAAAAACCCATCACATGATGTAGCTATTGGTTATCACAAGATTTGCTGGGAATAAATTTACATTTTGTTTTTCAACAGATATATGTTTTTCAACAGATATATAGTCAGCAACATTTTTTCTTACTTTCTTCTACAGGGTTACATAGCATCACACAGGGCCTGGAAAAAAATGTTGGGCCATTTTCATCCATCCAATTAATGGGAGCTTAACTTTTAATTCTGACTTCATATCTTATTCTATTCTAAGGTTCTGTCTAGCTGTATGAATAAGTCAGACATGTCAACCGTACAAAATTCATTTAATAGTAGGTCGATGACAAAAGGACACAAATGTGTGTAACTTCTTAAATAGAAAGTTAGGGACGGGTAAGAAGAATAATAATAATAAGAAGAAGAATCTTTTAAGAATGAAAGATATAAAGAAGATGCTTTATAACTTTTCTGCTATTTTAAGAAGATTCCTTAGTTTTTTAAAAAAATGTTCTATAAAAGCACACAAATACCCTTGTTTTCATTATCCACGGATTTCTCCTGCCAACCAAAAGTCAAAGGGTTTTTTTTCTATTACACATATGTTTGAATAACACATTGATAATACTCTTTTCAAAAACATGTTAAATGTAATTTTTAAAATTCTATTATTTTTAGCCTGCCTTTATTATTTTTTATAAATAACTCAAGGTGGTAAACATCCCTAATACTTCCTCCTCGTCCTCCTATTTTCCCCACAGCAACAACCCTTGCAAGGTGGGTTGGGCTGAGAGTAAGTGACTGGCTCAAAATCATCTAGCTGACGTTCATGCCTAAGGCCGGACTAGAACTCACAAATCTCCTGGTTACTAGCTGGTACCTTGAACACTAGGCCAGGGGTAGGCAACCTTGGCTCTTTTATGACTTCAACTCCCAGAATTCCTAAGCCAGCATAGTCATAAAAGAGCAAAGGTTGCCTACCCCTGCACTAGGCCAAACTGGCTGCCTTTTTGCAACTTCATAATAAGCATATCAAGTAAATAGACGATGATTAACTTTTTTTTATTTTCCCCATTAATTAATCATTTTGCATACTGTAGAAAAGCTTTTTTTAAAGTACCATTTTTTCCATGGTTTGTTTTTTTTATCTATAATTTTGTACAGGTGATACACATTTAAACAGAAAAGAGATGCATTTCTGTACTCTTTCTTCCTATCAGCGGAAGAGTTTCTTTAACCACAGGGAATGCAGCACAAGGAAGCTTAGAGTCTAAAGTGGCATTGTTCTTCAACATGAATTGATTTACATTGGAAGCTGCAATTAAAACAACAACAACAACTGAAATTGCAGAATTCTAGGGAGCTTTATAAGCAAGAAAACTATTTAAGGTAGTACGGAAGGCAAGTTCAATAATTAGCTAAGGATAGATAAGATTTAAAAAAAAATAAATTCCCAGAGAATAAAGTAGTATCTAACCCTCAAGAGATCTGATTGAAAATGAGTGTGGGAGTGTTTTTCCACATTTACTGGTTGAAAGCATCTCAGAGTCTTATTTCAGACTTCCACAGTTCCCAGAGGCTGAAACAAAAGTACTGTTTTCTTTCTCTAGAAAATTGAGCTTCTGCACCTTTGCAAGTTGCAGATGACACCCTTAGGTGTATGAACCTTTTTTCCCCTGCAGATATTTCTTTAAGGCTCAATTACATTATGGGTGAGAAAAGCCTAATTCTTCTCTTCAGCCTTTTTGTTTATTACATGTTCATCACACTTCATGGTTGGAAATTCAGGCTTTAAGAAAATAAATCTCTGTTAGTGACAAGAGTTTCCTTCCCTCCTACAAAAGCTAAGCCAAACAAGAACAGAATGTCATTCTGCACTGTACCACATTATACACAGGATTTGTGGACTTCAACTACCAAAATTCCTTAGCCAGACATGCTGGTTTGGAAATTCTGGTAGTTGAAGTCCACAAGTTGGCAAATTTGAAGATCCCTGATCTAGAAACTGACCCCAGACTAACAATGGCCTAGTCTTAATACAGGCACAACTGAAATTCTGTCAATGATAACTGAATTCCACTCCAAGAGGTGGAATTTGTTGAACCCATATGTGCCCTTTTCTTTTTTCTCTCTCTCTTTATTTCTGGCCCTTCCTAACTGGCTAGGTTCATATCTTGTGCTACTAGCTGATATGTTTTAACTATAGTTTGTTGAAGAAGTGGTTCACTTCATGCATCTGATCATAAGCCACAGTTTGTGAACCCCATGGCTCAATTCACATAAGATAGTAAGTCCTTGTGAAACAAGCCAGATTATAATTTAGTATTATCGCTAATCTCTCACTCCAATTACAGTCTTTCCTGTATACAAATAACTTGCTCATTCAACTTGATGCAGAGGGAGTATGTATGAATTAATTCTCATTTTCACTTAGCCCCCTGACCTTCAGGTTCCTTAATTAAAATTTTACCATTAACTTGCTGGTTCTTAACAGACATGTCTGAAATTTATTAAGTCTTTCCTATCCCCCATTCCTACCCCCCTTGAACAAATCCTAATGTACAGTGTTTTACAATCAGCCCAAATGCATCACTCTATGTTCTAGTGCAGGGGTAGGCAACCTTGGCTCTTTTATGACTCGTGGACTTCAACTCCCAGAATTCCTGAGCCAGCCAGTTGAAGTCCACGAGTCATAAAAGAGCCAAGGTTGCCTACCCTGTTCTAGTGTATCTGCATTTCAGAAATGGTACACCTGGTCAAGCATCTTCCTCCAATAAGATCCTTGCTAACAAGAACATCCAGTCTGCCTTCAATAGAGATTGTGCAGGCAGTCGAATAAATGGAATAAATCGACTCTGTGATAAGGCTTGCCAGAAGGATTACAGTTCTCCTCATCCATTCAGCCATCATAAGAACACTTAAAAGACAAAAATACGAAGATAAAGATGACTGTGCCTAGATTATTATTATTTTTTTTGCCAATTTGCAATAAGAAGGAAGTATTCATAAAATGCAACTAATGACAGTTTCCTATTGCCAGCTGAGTGGGGATTTTATTTCCCCTCCCAATTCAAGCTATGTTTAACAGGATATAAATACATCTTTAGGAACTACTTAATTATAAAAGACTTTACATTTAGACAAAGAAATGTGGCAATGTCTGCATTATAATGGTTTGGTTTGAACAATTGGCAGATACGCCAGGAAATCCTTCTCTTTTAACAGGCCTACTGAATTCCCACAGCTTTAATATCTACTCATTAGAGTTTCAGATTTAAATTCAGTAGAAAATGGTAATTTATTAGGTCATAGTTTTAACCTGCAAATCCTTTTTTTAATTAAATCTTTTATGTTAGGATTTGGAAACTCCCACAAGCATTTGACAGCATTTCAAGTTAATATTTAAAGTCAAAAGTCTATTCATAGGTATTTGGGACATAATAAAAAGTTGCCTGAAGTAATCTTTGTTGTGAGCATAACAGCAAGTGTTAGGAATATATTTATGCCAAAACTGCATGTGAGTCCAAGCATTATGCACAAAATGCCTCCCCCAACCTTTTCTCTTTGCAGACATTTTATTCATTATAAAACAGATTGATTTTATGCCTCAGTGTAATTCTGAGCTTTGGCATATCTATATTTGAGGGATTAATGAGCTCAGCAAGATGGATAGAAAAAAACCTGCTTGTCATAAATCAAGGCTACTTGTTGCAGAATTGCCTATTTAATCAGCAGCATGCCCCCATATGGTTCTGTAGGATATACTAATCAAATTGGGAATAAACATGTTCTGTGCTGAATCTTAGAATTTAGTCATAATGGGACCAAAGGAAACTGAAACATTTCCTGTCGGCCTAATTTAGGGATTTTAAGATCTAACGCTCACGTATGTCATGCAGAGAAAAAAAACTGGGGCTATTTCATAATTGTTTCTTTATAAAAAAATGTTCACACAACCCTCCAATATATTCAATAGAAGAGAATATCTGTAGCTCAGGGGTGAATTGTGGGGTCCTTGGTGCTCTCTGAGCTTACATGTTTGCTTGTAGACATTTCATTGCCCACTAAGAAATATCACCATGTATGCTGAACATTGGCTCTGTATTGTGCCTTTTGGACCTCAACAAAACATTGTGGCTAAATAGGCATTTGGATGCTGTTTCCCAATTCAGTCCTCTGCCACTCCCAAGCAGCATACAAAATGTTGAAATAATGGATAGTACAGAATACAGCATCTCTAACAGCAATGGGCAAATCCCGAGCTGGTCATAACACACCTAGTTTAGAAGTTGCATTGATGCCTAGTTGGCTTCCAACTTAAGTTGCTATTGTAACCTTTAATGCTTTTCATGGTTTAAGGTCTGGATAGCTGGGATTGTCTTCTCCTACTAATACCTCTCACCCAGTAAGGTTTAGTAGAGTGGATTCTTCACATTTTCCTGCAATCAGAGATGTCCACCTACATGCTCCTATCCTCTTTAATAGTGTTTCCTCACATTTAAGTGCTACTTGTCCTTTCAGTCTTCAAAACAT
Source organism: Protobothrops mucrosquamatus (assembly GCF_001527695.2). Classification (NCBI taxonomy): domain Eukaryota; kingdom Metazoa; phylum Chordata; class Lepidosauria; order Squamata; family Viperidae; genus Protobothrops; species Protobothrops mucrosquamatus. The sequence goes on from NW_015387869.1 coordinate 221,744, forward strand.
CTGTGAAGACTTGGCTTTTTCACCAAGCCTTGATGGAAGGGTTGCTTTGGTTATCACTCTGGATAAGTAGTCATTTTTAATTGTCACAGTCATTCTGTATACTGCAACTTAATAATATATGATCTTGGTTTTAAGATTTGATTCTTATATATTTATTTAAGGCAAATTTCAGATTTGGGAAGTTGTATACCACTCAGAATTGATTGATTGATTGATTGATTGATTGATTGATTGGAGAAGGCCTATTAATTAAAGGAGTGCACTGTAGTGTTCATGGACCAAATTCACCAGTGGTCTCCACTGGTGGATTAGGAAGCATGTTTTCTAGGATAAATAATGTGACTCTGGTGTAAGTTTATTCTGTATCGCTTAATACTGTCTTTGTTAAAAATGCATTATCTCACTGTACCCCATTTATTCCTAATGGTTATCCCTTTAAGAATGAGGGGGGGAAATGGCTTTGTGAAAATCAGTGGGAGCTAAATTTGTTCCCACATACTCTATTCAATGTACAACACCGCATGAATACATGGAATTACATCTTGAAATGCTAAATTTTCAGTCTCAAGCCTGCTTTGTGTGGATTCTACTACAGGACAGAGGGAAAAAATGATTGAAATTGTGTTCATTTCTTCTTTCCCTTCTTGTCTTCCAGGTCAGAACTGTGGAGGTTTAGTACAAGGCCCCAATGGGACGATAGAAAGCCCAGGATTCCCTCATGGCTACCCAAATTACGCCAACTGCACATGGATCATAATCACAGGCGAACGTAACAGGATACAATTATCATTCCATACTTTTGCCCTTGAAGAAGATTTTGATATTTTATCTGTTTATGATGGGCAACCGCAACAAGGGAACCTAAAAGTGAGGTAAAGTAAAATCTAGTCACTCCTTGTAAATAATATAGAATTCAATGTTGTAATGTAAAGATGGTTTATTCACCTTTGGCTGCTTCATGTACGAACTTCCCTACAGAAGACAAAAAGCTTCTGCTTTGCATAACAGCAAAGAGATGTTTCCTCAGATCATGCTATTTTTCCTTTATGGTATCAGACTTGGACCCAGTCTCTGTTAGGCTGCTTGTTTGCTTGCATGCATGCTTATATATTTATTATTGTTCTGAAGCAATTGTGGTATTCCGGGATAAACATATTGTTGGAAATGTGTTGTTTCTGTTCAAAAAAAGAACTTTTGGTATTTCTAAAACCCATTTAGCTTTGCTATTAAACATTGAAGGAGAAGGCATGGAGATGTCCGTATTGGCTTGCTATTCAGCTCACAAACCCGCCTGTAAGAAAATGTATTTCTTTCTGCAAGTCTGCTTATTGTTGTTGAACAGATAACATCATCACAACTCTAGAATTCCTTTTATATAAGGAATTCTTTTAAGTATAAAAGAATTTTATGTTCTTTTTAATATTTATATATTTTATGCATTATTTTATATTCCTTTTATATAAGGAAAACAAGTTCTGCTTCAAAGAATTCTAAAAAAATGGGCTTATTTAGAAGAATGCTTTATATTTTTATTATAATACATTTTGATTTGAATGTGTTATAGACTTATTTCTTATAGATGGTCACATGACATTAGAAAAATCTAAAACTTTCCTTAGTTGATATTTATATGGACCTTCAGAACATTATCAAGGACTAAGATCCAAGAACAAATTTTTCCCTCATTAGAAAACTTACTCCATTGGGGAAAAAAATGGGTCTCCATCCACAATGCAATGAATTAGTATAAGCCAACGCTTACCCATTGAAGAATTTGGGTAACTTATATTTGAAACCGAAACTATATGTAAAGTAGGACATCAAACTTCAAGACATGTCCATGGTTCCCCAAACCATACTGTATGTGGATCGCTTTTACTTGAAAAGAACTGTAGAATTTACATTTGAATGAAATGATTGTCCTGAGAGAAGACAATCTTAAAACTCTTTTCTGAATCACAACACAGGCAGGCAGGTGGGCAAAAAATAACCCTGGACTTCTAATTCTTAAGCTCCAGATGATTTATTATTGATAAGCTTACTTCCATTTTCTGAATCACACTGGGAAAAGGAGGACCTGCAGATGACGAATCTACTGTGGGAGTTCATGTCCCCTTACTTATGACCTGTTTTCACTAGAAATCTTAAATACTCTCTCCTGCCCTGAGTCATGAATGGGACAAACAACCAAAATAACATGGTGTCTGCCTCCATTTTGTAATTCTCCTAGATTCTACTTCATCATGGAAGATTACATGGTTCCTTTTCCCTTTCAGTAATGCAACAGGAACTCTCAGCATCTCAGTCTGCAGACTCCGGGATCTTCTTTTATAACAGCGCTATGTAGGTTATTATTTAAAAGCATTGTGTAAATGTATGATGATCTGTGACTCAGTAGTGTCTTGCTGCTGCATTCACTATAATGAGCAAAACAGTCCTGATAATGAACGCCATCACTAAAATAGCAAGTTCTAATTAAACAGAACAAAAAGCTCTAAGGAGACATCTCTTCATATTTTACACTTCAAGCGGTTTATTTTAGACAATTAACAGCACTTATGACAATGCTGAAATATAAATATAATATTGAGGTCAGGAATGATGATATCTGTTGTGCAATTCTATGAAAATGTATTGCTCACTGCATAATGCATTACATATACATGTCTTCAAACTGTGAGGTTCCCTTCGACACTAAACTTACCTAATTTTAATAGTACAAATAATTGCTTAAAGATATTATCATTTTTGCTTTAAATGATTGTCTGCCAAAAAATAATCTTTGCTAATTGAACTTGAATACTTTGGTGTATTATTCAGCTCCCATTTTATTGATATAGGCATTATTTTATTTATTTAAAATATTTATATAGCCACCCGTCTTATAACCAATTATAGGCAGTTCCCAATTATCTTAAAGTAAAGTGGCCCACTCCATCTGAAAGTCTGAGCGACTTTTCCCTTTAGAAGATGTGTTGGCTTTGCACAATCACACATTTGTGCATTTATATAAATATATGTATCTGTCAGAAGCAGGTTCTAAACAAAAACCAATGGAATTATAAGAGGATATTCCAGAAGTTAATCGCCTGTCAAAAAAAATATTCAATTCAACACAATTAATTGATCTCACAAACAGAAAAAAAACAATGGGAAAGATTTTTATTCCATTTTTTAAAATTAGGAATCATTGGAGAGTTTCGTTCAATTGTTTAAAAGAAAATACCTACTCCATTTTGTGAATAACCATTTAAACAAATACATTGAGAATTATTTCTCGCCATAGGAACACACAAACCTTCACTGTCTAATCCTGGTTGGCTTTGGACTGTATCTTTCTGCTTTCTGCTTACAGATTGCTTACAACCTCCAAACAAATTACAAAAATATGAAACACAGCAGTAAAATCAGTGTAATTAGATGGAATGAGACAACTTGCCTTGGCCACCTTGCCTGGCTTAAGGGAGGCGAAGGTTCCTGCCAACTCCTTCTCCAAAGGCTTCCTCGCCTCGCTTTCCAGTGCCCCCTTCTGCAAAAGAAATGCTGAGCAGAAGTCACTGTTCCAGGCTAGACACTTCAGCAGAAAAATCCTTCATGGTGATAGCTGTCAGGAGCAAATTGCCCTGTCACCGTCCCTGCTTGGCCCTTTCCCTGCTCAGGAGTCGTTGGAGTCCAGCGCAGCATACTGAAGGAGAGGTCCTTCAGAGAGGCAATCACAAAGCTGCCTTGAGCAAGGAGAGACAGCTTTTGCTCCGGCACAATTCCAAGTGCCAAAGCCCTTGACTTTCCACCTATTGGAAGCCACCTTTTATTCCCTCTGGAACCCCAGAAGGGGAAGAGAGAAATAGAGGTCCCATCTACCCCTCCCCTCCTTTCATGGGGGGGGGGGAGTGAGGCAAGGAAGCCTTTGGAATCGGGGTCTAGGCTAGTGGGAACATTTGCTTCCCTTAAGCTGGTCTAGCTTTGGAAACCAGAGTGGAAGGCTCAGGCCTGGTTTAGTTAAATAGACACTGGTGTAACCATGACCCACAACTTCAGTGCAGCCAATTCCAGTTCTCCCAGTATCTGCCTAGGCAGTTTTCCCAAACAGCACGGGTTCTTCTAGGGATCAGAGCTGGCATTAATAAAACTAAAAAAGGTGGAAGAGAGGGATGGTCACCCAAAGAATATTAAGAGAAGAATGGATCTAGAGCCCAGTTATCTTGCACTGAGTTATTCCGCGTGTCCCATGTCAAGTTGACCGCATCAAGTTGTCCTGCAGCAAGTTGGCCACGGCAAGTTGTCTTAGGCCCTAATTAGAATCACAGTAAAAATCAGTATGATCATAATTAGTTAAAAGCTCAAGAAAAGAAATAAATGTTTTGCTACTTTCTTAAATACTGGGATAGTGGGATCTAAACCTACTTCTATTGAAAGAATTCCATAACTCAGGAGCCTCAAAGGAGATGGCCTTGTCCTGCAAATCACATAAACAAGATTTTACAGCACAGTGTTACTCAAACTTGGCAACCTTAAGACTTGTGGACTTCAACTCCCAGAATTCCCTAGCCACTCATGCTGGCTGGGGAATTCTGGGAGTTGAAATCACTTCTTCAAACCGGATGCAGGAAAATGTGTCTAGAGCCTGCATTCATGGTAGACCGAAGATAAGAGCAGGATATCATCTGTTCATATCCTCCAAAAATGGTTGATGGACTGTACTAGTAACAGAGTAATTTGGCAGTGCAGATAAACTCTGTGACAACATTTTAATATCGGAATGTTTTCCACTGCTTTTGCTTAATGGCTGATGACACTGTTTTCAGTAGTTAACCAGGCGGAGCTCCCAGTCCTTTTACACAAAACTTTCTTCAAGTTTTCTTCCTTTTTGCATCAAATTTAGATTGGAAGCCTGATTTAGCCAGTGCTATTTATATTTAGCTGTTGTTATTATCTTATTTTTAAATTCTTCTGACACATAGTCTTCTAAAAGTCATTCCAAATTCTAGTCTATTTCTGCCTTTCCCTCTATTAGAATGTGCAAGATTGTGGTTTATTTGGTTATCTTTCATTGAATATCAGACAGGATTTCTGTTGTTGCTCAGCAACGATACTAGAAATGGTGCCGCATATGGAATTCATTACCTGTTGTCAGTCTTAATTGACTTAAGCCCTGTGCAGATGTCAGAGATGTATATTGATGAGCACAGGTAAACATGGCTAGCATTGTAGCCAATAGCCTTGTGCCTGAGGTCTCCTTGCAAGGGAGCTATGCCCATAAATGTATGATTAGACCCTTTGTTTTAGGTTTTCCCAGTGGTGGGATTCAGCTGTTTCGCACCACTTCAGCAGAACTGGTAGCTAATTTTTTGTTGCACAGGCCCAGAACGGACTTCCAGAAGCGGCATCCACACAGAGAACTGGTTGTTCACATATTTGAATACCACCACTGGCTTTTCCTATTTTCCCTTTCCATGGAGATAAGGAGAATCCAGGAACTATGGTTGGTATGGAGCCTGTACAACGTATGTAATGCTGCAGAAATTGAATGTGCTGTCCCACAGATTATTTTTTTAATAGTTTTCATTTTTTGATATTAATTTTGTTATATTTTTTGTTATTATAGTGTATTGGGTTTATGTTTTTAACTTTAACTTTGCATGTGACTTCAGAGTCACATATGTGAGATGCATGGTTGTATACTTCTACCAAGTAAATAAATAAACTAGGTAGCCATTTAGCTAGCCAAATAAACGGTAGTAATAATAGCAATTGATAGCAGGCTATGTGGTGATCATTTGCTCAAACTACACTGCATAAGAACTCTTAGAGCAGGTATATTCAGACTTGGCAACTTTAACACCTGTGGACTTCAACTCCCAGCATGGCTGGCTGGGGAATTCTGGGAGTTGAAGCCCACAAATCTTACATCTGTCAAAGTTTGACACCCTTATATTAGAGCAAACTGGCTGGCAGATGGTTGGTTGTGGGTAACAGTTGGCAAGATAGTTCATGCAACTTATCTACTTGTAGAAGAAATTAAAAAAGAGTACTAAAAGCCATGATAGATTGCAAGCATTTGGAAGATTTCTGAGTGATAGAATGCTTCTGTTTCTACTCTTAAATTCATCTCACACATCAAAATTGGCCAAATGTCTTCAACTCCACCCCTTTTAGTAACATAACTATTTCACCAGAAAGTTTCCTGTCAGCCACTCAAGAAGCTGAGTTGCATTTCCAACTCAGATTTGATTGCCTGTCCCTTCCCTGTTTGAGCACTATGGAACGAAATTTCATCCCCAGTATGTGAGGAAACAAATAGCACACGATTAGCTGCAGTGCTATTGCAAACGTGCTGCTGCAAGGTCTATGTGCGTGAAACAAAAAGCTGCGTGGCACCTTTTGTTCTTAGCTCAGAAGAAAACAGCCCCACTGAAATAATTGTTGAAATATTTTCTTCCCTGTTTCAGAAAAGCACAAACGGGGGACAACCGTAGGAACTGCACTGTCTGAATCCTATGTATAAAATGGATGCCCTCGGGAAGGGCTACATAATGTTATGTGGAAATTAAACCATCACTACCACCATTTGTACACTGTTTCATATCCCTAGGTACTTAATATTCTTCTTTCGGTAGTTCAAAATAAGCAAAAAAAAAAAAAAGCAGTCTTCTTTGGAAATGGTCGCTGCATTTTTAAAAAATGTTATTATCTTGCTCATACGATCGTTTATTTGATTATTCTGTTTATTTATTTATTTAGCAGCACTTTTAAATTGCCACGGCTCAAATGAGGGTGGGTCATGTACATGAGCAAACTAGAAAGTAAAATATCTGAACAACTTAAACCACGACATAATCGGCCAACATCACTCGAGGGCTATCCCTCTTTCTTTTGCGAGTCAAGTCTTTCTTCATTCCAATTAGACTTTACCCCAGCTGGGTTCATGCATCATGCTCAGCTAAAGCTGTTTATACTTGGGTTTGGGTTTTTTTTTTTTTTAACCATAGTAGCTAATTTTATTCCCAGCTAAGCCACAGATCAATCACTAGTTTGCCTGCAATTCTACCAAAAGTAAAGAAACCACAAGAAACTACAGAACAGTTAGCATAATGGATGAACCTAGCCATTTAATTTTTCCACATGCAACTTTTTAAAAATGCAAAATCAATTCTGTTTCTCTCTCTTAGTGAGTCAGAATCCTGTGCTCAGTCACAGTTTGCCTCACAGAAGTATTAAAACTGTTCTCCAGCGAACTACTTTCCTGTTTTAAATAGCATAATGAATGTCTGCTTGCCAGAGTGGGTCTCAGCTGCCCTCAGAGAGTTTGCTAATCTGCCTTGTGATGTTTCATTTCTGTTATAAAGCCTTTCCTTTATTTGCTAGTTGTGGATGGCAAGCAGTGTATCTTTAGAAGATAGCTTCTCCAAGGAAGCAGCTTTTTCTTACCTGTAATGTTTTTTGAATTCTTGCTAAGATAAAAGAGAAATAGAGTACCTTTTTACACTTTCCATTTCTACAGTTCCTTCTTCAATGTATAATGATTGTAGGTGGTTTTGAAAAGGAAAAAGAACTTTTAATGTCTTGCACTTTCCTGAAAGGCTTTATAAGTGCTTGTCATTCCCCAAACATACAGTTAGAGTATATCGTATGTAGTATAAGTATATTAAATAGTTATAATTGTATTGTGTCTAAATGATAGCCCAAGAAAATGATAAATAATGGATACAGGTAAAAATAATATTCTGAGAAAGTATTACAGACAGTCCTCGACTTACAATCATTCATTTAGTGACCATTCAAAGTTACACAGCAATGAAAAAAGTGACTTATGACCATTTTTCACATTTCTGACTGTTGCAGCATCTCCATGTTAACATGTTCAAAATTTGGATGCTTGGCAACTGGTTGATATTTATCATGGTTGCATTGTCCTGGGATCATGTGATCACCTTTGGCAAACTGACAGCAAAGTCAATGGGGAAGCCAGATTGACTTAATAACCATGTTACTAACTGAACAGTTGCAGTGATTCACTTAACAACTGTGGCAAGAAAGGCTGTAAAATGAGGCAAAACTCAATTAACAACTATTTGGGGCTTAATTGTGATTGCAAGTCAAGCCCTACCTGTATGTATTTGGGAGTCTCTTTGATGCAGTTTCTTGAGCAATTAGACTGCCTGGTAGGATTAGGCCATTATAATGCACAGCCTTTCCTATAAAGAAAATACATTTAGAATAACTATTGGCCTTCCTATACTAGCCTACAGTTAAAAGGTAAGCCTCGGTAAAAATATAGGTGCACTGAGTGAAAATTAGGATTAAATCAATACAAATCACCTAAAAATATAGCATGAAAATTGTTCCCTATTGCAATGTGCAGGGAGAGAAACCCTTTTCCAGCACTTCAGCTACAAAACAGAAACTGAAGCTCCAAACTTCCCATTGCTGAATATGGATTCATTTGCTCCTTTAAGCGTATTCAATCCAATTTAGTTTTCCACATAATCCTCAAAAAATACTAGATCATAATTCTAGATGCATTTTCTTGAGAGCAAATCCCTTAACCTCCCTGAAACCTATAGCTGAGTAAACATGTTTAAGACACAGATGCATGGCAGTGACATGCAAAATCATATTCACATGAGGAACGACGACTCCGGTTTAGCATTGATTTCCCCCCCCCACAATAAATCCTAAAACAGTGAAGAAAAAAATACTCCTAATGTTGCCATTAAATTACTAATGTGTATACCTTTTGCATGCAGGAGAAAATCTTATATTAAGTAGAATACATGTGTTTCCATTAGGATATTATTGAATTCAGTAATTGCTTGTTTTTGGCTACTTCCTATTAAGCTATCCTGTACAATTGACATGTTGGTAGCAAAAAAGTTGTTGGAGATTTCACTCTGCTTTATGTATATGGAAAAAGAGAGAGAAAAATCTTTCTTACTTATTCTATAGATCTGTTGTCTGGAACTGTGTTCCTGCAGTATTCACTGATGGTGACAGATACAGCTGCTTAGAAAATGCACATGAGACTCTGGTACATATATCATAATGAGTGAGTGTACCACAGATAAGAAGAAATATTAATTATTCAAAAGACTAGAATATTATTTTTTATCATATTCAATCAGGGATGATGGTCCATCTGTATGTAGCTGTATCAAACAAAAGTTTTAAGATTTCAGTACTGTGTGATTATTAGAAAATATAAAAACATAACCAGGCTTAAAATGATTGGCTGCAATTAACATCCTATACATGCCTTTAATATTTATTTATTTATGCATGCCTTCTCTGATAGAACTTTTAAAATCAGTGGATCCCATGAAAAAACTGATTAATATATTTGTTATGAAAATCAGGAAGGCTTGGCTCCATTCATTCATTCATTCATTCATTCATTCTTATATCCCATCTTCCTCTTCAAACACTCAAGGCAACCTATAGCATTAAATAAACAAAAAAAATTAGGATGTAAATATTAAAATCACAACTTTTGAATAGGCTGACTGTACAGGTGCATCATTACTTGTCTAAATAGAACTGTTCTTTTCTTTGATGGTGGGAAGAATCACGGATATTATTTACAGTTAAATCAGCGTTTTTAGGAAGATGCAAGATTTAAATCTTATTTAGCCACGTTGATCTTTGGACATCTATTCTCCAGTGTGTCGATGTTTATATCCAATCCATTCTCACTGAAAGAAAAATAAGTATTTATGTAACCATTCACCAGTATTATCAGATAATTTGTGGGGCTAATGTATCTAGAGGAATGTGTCATTTAGACACAATTATCTTCAAATGCTTGGGAAAATGTGCAATAATAATAAATAGTGTGAGATGTGAATATGCCTTCAGGTTGGATACAGAATTACTATGATCATTTTGTCTACTTATATGTATCTTTTTCAATATTATCAAATAAGTTTAAATTACATGCTACATTCAAAAGTAGTACATTGTATAACTTGATTCAAAAAAAATAAAACACTTTCTTACATTTGTTCAATATACTTAGGTTTAAGCTTGGAACTATTTTACACATTCTGGAAGGCACACCTCTTCTCTTTACAAGATTATGCAGCTTATCTGAAAGGAAAGAGAAGCAGATAATATCACTGATTTTCATATTGGTGTATGGATCTTATTCATTATTAAGGACATAGGTTTCAATGAATCTAAAGATGCTTCAAGAAGTTCTATTGAATATGTGAAGATGTGAAAATGGGCAGAGGACAGAACACCCACCCACCTTGCTGCCTAGTCTCCTCAATCCGTGATATCTGTGCCCCTATTTAATACAGTCTCTGATCCATCCATTCATCTCTATGTGCCTGCCTGCCTGCCTGCCTGCCTGCCTGCCTGCCTGCCTGCCTGCCTGCCTGCCTGCCTGCCTGCCTGCCTGCCTGCCTATCTATCTATCTATCTATCTATCTATCTATCTATCTATCTATCTATCTATCTATCTATCTATCTATCTATCTATCTATCTATCTATCTATCATCTATCTATCTATCTATCTATCTATCTATCTATCTATCTATCTATCATCTATCTATCTATCTATCTATCATCTATCTATCTATCTATCTATCATCTATCTATCTATCTATCTATCTATCTATCTATCTATCATCTATCTATCTATCTATCATCTATCTATCTATCTATCTATCTATCTATCATCTATCTATCTATCTATCATCTATCTATCTATCTATCTATCTATCTATCTATCTATCTATCTATATCTATATATCTATATATCTTCTATCACATGTCAACATCTGAAACAAACCTGGCTGAAGCCATCTTTGTCGTTTTAAGTTGCGACATAGATTGTGGGGAAGGAAGGAAAGAAATGAAAGTATTGCTAGCCAAAACACAAATCAGTCTCGTGGGAACCAAGATCATTCTTGCAGGTGCTAGAAGGAGGAGCGAAGACAAATTGAAGAGCCCGCCAATTACTTCCATTGGGCAGCATCATCTATTGCATAGCATGTGCTTTGAGGAAACTTCAAACCTCAGAGTTCTGTTTTATGTGGTTTCATTAGTCAGAACCTTGACATCCCATTTATATAGCCTCCCATCTTTCAACCAACTCCAATCAAAGACTAAGAGACACCTTGAAATCACATTAAAACTATAAAACTAAACTGATTCTAAAGTGCTAATCTTCTCCCAGAGCTTGGGGGGGGGGGGGGAACCAGGTCTTCAAAGCTTCACAGAAGGCTAGGAGGGTGGAGGCCAGCTGAACATCAGGGGCAGAGCATTCCATAGGGCACAGGCTTCCACAGAAAAGTCACATACAGCTCCCATCAGATGGTAATATTTAGGGGAAGGGACTAGGAGCGTACTCACCCTATCTGATAGGATAGGTAGATATCCTTGGGGAAAGGTGGTCCCACAGATAACCCTGTCCTGTGCTATATCATTATGTGGAGAGCTATATTTGCATTAAAACATTTTGGAAATCTGGGTAATTTCAGGAAGATCAGAGAGAGAAAGTGAAAGGGCTTTATGCTGGCTGTATTCTACATCCACCATCAAACCCCCATGCATACAAGTGAATGCTTGTATAAGACATGGACTGTTAGCCAGTTCTAGCAACAGCTTAATGAGGAAAGCCAGCACTCTCTGCTCAGAGATAAACTGTAGTTAGTTTATATATTATTATTATTATTATTATTATTATTATTATTATTTATTTATTGAATTTATATCCCGCCCTTCTCCTTGCGGACTCAGGGCGGCTGACAATCAATTTAAAATACACCAAAAACAATTACAAATTTAAAATTAGTTAAAAAGAAATATTTAAATGTTGTCTAATTAAAATATGATTAAAACCCCTCTAAAAAATTACCCTAGGCCAGTCCCGCTTGTTGGAATAGCCATGTCTTAAGGGCGCGGCGGAAGGAAGGGAGATCAGGGATCACCCTGATCTCTGGGGGCAGCTCATTCCCTCAATTAGCTCTTAAAACAAAGGAACTGCCCATGTAATATTTGATGAACATGATATGTTGTTTTCCTAAACCCGGCTCCATGTAGAAGGTCACAAGAATGATTATTTTTAAAAAATTCCCTTGAGTTCACTTCTGTTCTATTTGTAGCAGAGACTGGGAACAGTGTCACGAAAAAGGAAAAAAGAATAGCAGATGGCAATTTCAGTATGTAACACTTAGCTGTCAAAGCAGTTGGTGCTATCAGGGCTCCTATTTTTTTAAAAATATATTCCTTTAATATTCAGAAAAAAATGTTTTCTACTCTTCTTTTTAAAAGGAGAAAGGCACATATTAATGCAAAGCATTTTGAAACTCAACTTCTCCCTATCAGAATCAAAATGGGGAGTTATTTTTTCTTGGTGCTTAAGGGATGCGGTGGGGGAATTTGATGATCGGAGGCATGGGTGCTCGAAACTTATAACTATTAATACTCTACCACCACCTCAGTCTTGATGTTTCCAGTTGTGTGGATTTCATCTCTCTGACTTCCCAACTATCAATGGCAGTTTCTGAGATTTCTGGGAGTTGAAGTTCACATAACTTAGAATATCCCGAGGTTGGGAAAGACTGGTGTGTGAAATAGCTGAGGTTACTTGGGATCTTTTTAGCTAAATGGGGAGCTAAAACACATCACTTTTCCCTCATAGATACTCAGAAAAACTGGTTGAAATCACTCCTATGGGCCATTTAAAAGTGTTAGTTCTTATGCTCAAAAGACAAGTTGATTGGGAAGAGTCCCTTAAATGCCAGCTTGATGTACTCTGATCAGTCCCTGGATCTCCAAGGGAAAGGGGAGAAAGAGGACTAATGGCACAAAGCATGTTATGAGATGACTGTCCCTCTGCTGCCTCCATGAAGGACAAGAGTTCTGGAATGGGTAGAATTCTAGGAACACCTGCATGGTATAATCTCTGTTCCCTTTCAATATTTCTACAGAACTCAGATTCTGGAGTTTTCTATAAAGTTTTTGACCTAACGCCTTAGGTTGCAATGTAAACCAATACAGAATTTTAGCTATTTGTATTTGTTCACATTCTTACTATTTTTTCTCCCCATTTTTGTATCTCTCTTTCTGTTTTTCTGCACTTCCTACAGATCATAGCCTAGATTTGTAGATCCTTGGCTGGCTACATTTATTCTGTAAAATACCAGGTTTATTGATGGTTCCACATATGTTAATGAGTTTCACTTTGGCCAAATATTTCTTATTAGCAATAATGATAGATGGATGGAAATCCCAGCACACTATAGGAAGGTCATATGCAGACAGAGACTGCAAAATATCAGAGTACCTTTCAACATAGGAAAAAAAACTGATTATGGAGAACTGTAATTATTAAAATGGCAGTGACTATCCCAGGTAGTCACCAGAAGTCAACAATGTCTTGAAGGCACAAAAATAAATATGTTTACTCAGAAGTGGACCTTGGAGTGTTTAAGAAGGAAGAAATGAAAGAGGATACTCCATGCCTTTGTTTCTATTCATACATGTTGTAGGAACTGTGTAACAAATTTAGCCTAAGAATCACATACATTAGTAAGAAAAGAAGCCACATATAAGAGATAATAGATAAAACTGTTCTGCCTGTGGGGAATAAAATGCCAAAGCAGGATGAAAATGTTCTAATTTTATAAAAATCAGTGGTCTCATCTTGAAAACAGAACACAGTAAGAAAAGAGTTAGGAAAAGGTCAAGATAATCAATTTATTCTTTCCTTGTAAAAAGGAAGTAAAGAGAGATAAGACCTATTTTTATTCCTAAGCCAGGAGAACAAAAAAAGCAACAACAAACCCATGTATAAAATAAGAAATATTTCAAGGGAGGTAAACAAGTATTCAAGAAGAAAGGAAAAAAATGAAGCAAATGAAGTGTAGCAAAATATAAGACAATTTTATAAATAGAGTTAACTGATTTGGAAGCTTAAATCCTCAGGCTTAAAATAACAACTCTGTGTTAGAGTCACATGTTGTAATAAGTTCAATGTGATTTGCTTGTTTTCTGTTTAGTGTGAAGGACAACTTTAGTGAGTTAATAATCGATCAGATATAACAGGAGGCAGAATTAAATGTGAATCCTATCCTCATTCATTTTTGTGGATAGTTTTATTTTAACACATTATCGATTCATGAATAAGTGGAAAGGACGTTCACTTTTATTCTAAGTAAACCACCAAGTATACACTTTTACTTTATCAGAAATAGATGCAGAATCTTGCATATACCCATTTTTTTCTACTGCTTTTATATGGCGTGTCCATTTAAATTCTTTTGCTGGTCTATTATTATTTCTGCCAGAGAATGATCTTGATAATGCTAGTTTATTGAAACAGAGAAGAATATGGGAAGCAGATTATTTAGCTCAGATTAGACATCAAATGTGTTTTGATTTTTAACATGCAAACTGTTTTGCTTTGGGGGATGATAAGTATCAGTAGGAGGTAAAGTAAATTACAGAAGCTTGATAGTGTTTACAATTCATTCTACTACCAGGGGCCTATCCAAAAATTTAATGGGTCATATAGCACCCACTGCTTGGCATCCATCCCCCAGATCAAGAAGGGAGGCAAAAATACATTCCACCTCTCAGTGAAGATCTCATATTTCTAAAACAGCTCCCATTGAACGTCTCCAGAAAGATTTCTGTTACCATTGGTGATGATGGCTATTCCACCCCCGAAAAAAAGTTCTACCACAAGTAAAACTCTGGCTTTTATTCCTACCTCCTTCATCTCTGATGGAGTTCTGCTTCAAATGGAGTTTCTCATTTGTTGTCATGTATGCTTCAGTGTTTTCATAACATCAGTAGCAACTAGTGCTAGCACATTTAAGGATCTGTCTGGTTGATCCAAAAGGCCAACTTAATGCCCTGCTAATTATCTGACAATACATTCTTTCTTCCATTTTTTGTATCTTATGTTATGGAAAAATGATCTAAAAAATTCTTGATGGACTGGAGTTGGCTCCAGTTAAAGATTGGGTACATTTAAAATGGAGCGACATCTGATTTAATCTTGAAGAGAAATGGATATTTTAAAACAGAAGTCTTCCTTTTCAAAGCATGTGAAATATGATCTGAGATGTGTGGTTGATAGATTGACCAACTGATCCAAACTATTTTAAAAAAATGAAATAACTTTTTCAATACACTTTTTTTTGTTTCAGTTTTTAGTTTGCTGAATTAGCCAAAACTATTTATTTCACAGAATAACTGAAACATGTAACAGTTTAATAAATGTTAGTTTTGCTATACATATTTGTTCTAATGTAAATCCCACAATGAGATTTATTATTATTATTATTATTATTATTATTATTTTATTATTATTATTATTATTATTATTATTATTATTATTATTATTATTATTATTATTATTATTATTATTATTATTTAAATTTCTACCCCGCCCTTCTCCCAACGGACTCAGGGCGGCTTACAGCCATTTAAAACAGATACATGATACAAAATACTAAATTTAAAATGTAATTAAAATAAAATATTAATTATTGGCCTTTTTGTTAAAATTATTTTAAAACCAAATTAAGATAACCCTTAGGCCAGTCCTGCTAGCTGAAATAGCCATGTCTTGAGGGCGCGGCGGAAGGAGGGGAGATCCGGAATCACCCGGATCTCTGGGGGTAGTTCGTTCCATAGGGTGGGGGCTCCAACCGAGAAGGCCCTCCCCCTGGGGGTCGCCAGCCGGCACTGTCTGGCTGACGGCACCCTGAGGAGACCCTCTCACACCCTCGCATAGCCGGCTAGAGAGGTAATCTGAGGCAGAAGGCGGTCTCGGAGATAACCAGGTCCGATGCCATGGAGTGCTTTAAAGATGATAATCAGCACCTTGAAGCGCACCCGGAAAGCCACCGGCAGCCAGTGCAGCTCGCGCAACAGCGGCGTTACATGGGAGCGACGAGTCACTCCCATCACCGCCCGCGCGGCTGCATTCTGGACTAACTGGAGCCTCCGAATGCTTCTCAAGGGGAGCCCCATGTAGAGAGCATTACAGTAGTCCAGGCGGGAGGTGACAAGAGCATGGGTGACTGTGCGCAAGGCGTCCCGGTCCAGAAAAGGCCGCAACTGGTGAACCAGGCGTACCCGGTAAAACGCCCCCCTGGCCACGGCCGTCAACTGGTAAATGCATGTCACCATAGGACATGCATTTACAATTACAAGTTTAATGATACTTCATTATTTTTGATTTTCATGTTTTAATTATATAGTTTTAAAAGAATATAATAAATAAATAAATCCAGAATAAATAATGAAATACAAGTAGGTGACAACAGATCTGAACTATCATATGACTAATACATTAAAATGCATCATTAAGAACTTATAATACCATGACATATTTCATATACATTTTTAAATCAAACAAGAAGCGGTGAATGCCCCAACACTGGAAGTTTTTAAGAAGAGACTGGACAGCCATTTGTCCGAAATGGTATAGGGTTTCCTGGCTGAGCAGGGGGTTGGACTAGATGACCTCCAAGGTCCCTTCCAACTTTATTATTATTATTATTATTATTATTATTATTATTATTATTATTATTATTATTATTATTATTATTATTATTATTATTATTTCCTTATTACATTTTAAGTTAAAGGTACTTTCCAGTTTTCGGCAAAACCAGTCCATAACAAACCATTTACTTTTTGAATACAAAATTATTTAGACATCAAAGCATACTCCATAATTTTATTCGCTATCAAAGATCTTTTCTAATAAAATCATCCTATATAACAGTGGTGGTGAACCTATGGCACACGTCCCAGAGGTGACACTCAGAGCCCTCTCTGTGGGCACCTGCACCATTGCCCCAGCAGAGTTCGCCAGAGCAGCGAGCACGTGGCGTTTGGAAGCAACAGGGCAGGAAGTGAGCGAGCAAGTGGCATTGGCCCCCTGGGGATGCCCCGGAGATGGTGAGGGACTGGCCCCGGCCACGTTCACCCAGTCTGCCGTGACCACTGCAGCCACGCCCACCCAGTGGGCCATGCCCCCCGTCTCCCCCTGAGGGCACCACAGTGCTGATGCAGCCCTGGCACTTTGCGATAAATAAGTGAGTTTTGGGTTGCAGTTTGGGCACTCGGTCTCTAAAAGATTTGCCATCACTGCTATATAAGATCCTTGCAGCTATTAATAGATACAATCCTACTTCAGGTTATTTTGAAGGAATATGTGGTATAAGAGAAATTTAATAAGGGTACACAGGTTAAAAGTCTTTTTTCCCTTTTTTAGATGTACAATTACTTTATTCTCAAATTGTAAAATAGAGTTGAATAATGAACTCCAGATATTGTACGAATGCTAATAAAATGAAATAAAAACAGATAAAAACCAATAAAACAGATTAAAGGTTAAAATAATACTTTTCCAATAATACATATGCAATTCCTTTGATTTCAAAAATTGCTGTATAATTCTATTATAGCACTATTGAAAGAAAACAATATGAAGTCTTGGACATTTGCTCATTTTATTGCATTCTTTTGAATTTAAATATGTATCACCTAGGACTGTTGTGCACAGGAACTACAATTGTAGTTTTAGGCTTTGGTCTCACTTATGTTATCTTTTTACTTCAGCATTTCAATTACAACAGTTTACATTTTTTTAAAGTTCCAATATCTCTTACAAGAAGAAAACAAATAAAAAGTGCCCATAATAATGAGCTCTGAAATATGCTGGGGAAGATAACATTTTTAACATAGCGTTTTAAGCTTGTTGTACTGGTATTTTTTCTTTCTTTTTTCAATGTTCAGTTTGAGGATTTCTTCCCAGAGCCCATCTGAATAAATCTTCGCAAGATCAAAATTGCACAAAGAGGCGATGACATCTTCATCTTGAAAGAGGCTTAACACATCCTTGGCTTTAAGGCTTTAAGGATTTCACACTTACTGCTATTGTTGACTTAATTCTCAGTGCTGAGAGACGTACCTCATGTGTCAAGAGACAGTTCCCATAAAAAGTGTTGCATATGCTTTGTGTTAAGTTTAAGCAAGGACTGTTTCATCCCAAGAGAAAAAATGTTTTAAGAATAGTTTTGTGGAAACAATTGTTGACTTTAAACAGGCAATTTCTCTTAAATGTCATATCTGAAAGACAGTACACAGGGAACAACAGAAAATGCAGTCAGGATCAGAACCAGACACAATTTGTTAGGAATAATTGATAAACAGGAATTTTCCAACTCTTTCTGCAGCCAATGAGTCTTGTCAATTTGTTTATCTTTTTGATCTTCATCCCTGTTGAGGAAAATATTTAAAATACGTTTACTTTTAATATAATTTCAACATAGTTTTCTGTTTTGCATTATAGCTAGCATAGATATAGATATAGCAGTATAATATCTATATGCCCTCTTTGTAAGGAAGTAATATGCATTGGAAATACAATATGTTGTTACAGTTGTAGCTAATTAAAAAAACAAGTCTTTTCTATCTCCATATATAAAATGTGATTCTGTCCTCCATCCTAGCCTTCACCCACATAACTCTAGGCTCTATTCTTGCTGTTGGGTTTGTGTACTGATGTCAACTGGTAGAAAAACCATGCCAGATTTAAGGCCCATGACTCTTGAACAAATTGAGACATCTGGCACTGAAACTGCATTTCTTTGTAATATATTGATATTTTATGATTATATGAATCATATGCCAGAAATTTAACTGATGCCAGGTTTTTAATGTTTATGATTTTAATATATTTATATATTATGTAGTTTTATTATTAATTACTGATTGCGACTTGCATGGAGTTTGATATATGATGGGCAGCTATCTAAATATTTAAAATAAATAAAATATATCTCAGACATTTATAGTTTGAGGAATAAAAGAAGTGTGAATAATGCCAGTTGACCCTCATTGGCTTTACTGGTTTTTTTTTAGTTTTTGTGTTTTTTGTGGTCTCCAGGGTGATGACTTTGACCATCAGGTTGATTATCTGAGTATGAATCTGTTGGTTAATCCATACTTGCTTTGCTTGCTTCCCATATATATGATTTGGTTAGCCACTTAGGCACTCTGTGACCTTCACCAGAAATTAAAGGTACCCTTCTTTCTTTAACTGTTTGTGCAAGTCATACATTTTATTGTACACCACCCAGGATCTTTTAGAATTGCTCTGAATCTCAGACAGAATTCTTTTTCTCTTAATTTCAGTAACATCAGGTTGTCTAACTCTTTTTTCCATCTCTCTGCTTATTTCTGTTTCACTTTCTAAAATTTCCTCTTGTCATTAATTTGTTTAACCTCTCCTGAAAAAGGACTTATAGATTTTTCAATGTTTTTGCAGCTTCTTCATCTTCTAATTCATTTTTACAAACCTCTTTTCCATCCTCTCTTAAAACACAACAAACTAACTTTTAACAGATTTTGCAACTCTTCACTTTTTAATATTTACATATTTATAAATATATTTATATTTTTATCCCAAAGGTGCTTTTTCATGAGGCAACTGGACTTTCTTTTTTCTCTTTGAAGACATTTCACTTCTCATCCAAGAAGCTTCTTTGGCTCTGACTGGATGGTGGGGAATGAAAGGATTTATACTCCTTGCAGACAGCTGGTCATTTGCATTCTTTTAGAGAGTCGTTGATGCCACCTGGAGGCTTATCTGTCTCCTCAGGGTCACCTGAGTAGTGTAAATGGGTGTGGA
>NW_015387869.1:241810-244264 GCF_001527695.2 Protobothrops mucrosquamatus
GGACTTTCTTTTTTCTCTTTGAAGACATTTCACTTCTCATCCAAGAAGCTTCTTTGGCTCTGACTGGATGGTGGGGAATGAAAGGATTTATACTCCTTGCAGACAGCTGGTCATTTGCATTCTTTTAGAGAGTCGTTGATGCCACCTGGAGGCTTATCTGTCTCCTCAGGGTCACCTGAGTAGTGTAAATGGGTGTGGAACCTTCTTGGAACTATTGAAAGGACTGTACTGTAGACTGGAGATAGATGATGTCATATCCATCCCCTTCTGTTGAGAGAAGGCTGTTCAATTTTGACATAGATGGCCTCTTTGACCCCTCTTTCAAACCAGCAGTCCTCTCTGTCCAGACTTTGCTGCCTTTGAAAGAGTGGCCTTTGCCTTTTAAATGCAGATGGACTGCTGAATCTTGTCCTGATGGGTTTGTTTTCCTAAGTTGTGCCATACGTTTATGAAGTTGTTGTTTTGTTTAACCCCAGGGTGTCAAGAGTCGTGCTTTCCTGGGAAGGCCAGCTGGGGCAGGTCCTTACATTTTTGATCTACATGTATTCAGTTAAGTCAGGTGTTCTGTAAAGCAATGCAATCATGAATTCTTTGGCTAATTCTGGATCTATAGACATGAACAGGGCTGTGACATAAAATGAATAATGTAATGAATCACAAGGCAGCTGACACTGACAAGTTCTAGCTGGTGCATTAAGTACCAAATAAATGATGAGTACCCGGACAAAAGTTTTGCATCAAAATGCAAAAATTCAAAGAATTTCAAAGCATTTGAATACCAAGGTACCACAGTTCAAGCAAATTGTTTTTTCCATGCTCCTCAGCCATTTTAGTTACCAAAAAACCATAAAACCTCCATCCCACAGCCTTCTCCCATGTAGTTCTGAGGCTGCTTGCTACCCCATAAAACAGAAGGGGGGAGATAGTGATTTGGGAGAGTTGGAGGCAATCCCTTACCTTACTGAGGCTTGAGACTGGGAGGGACACTACCCACTATTTTTAGTTAAGGGCAACTGGGAGTCATTTTATGATGGAAATTCTGGTCCCAATTGTGGCTGTAAGTCAAGCGGTACCTGTAAACCTATTGATTTAGAAAAAGCATATGATAAATAGAATTGATCTGAATTATAAAATGCATGAGGGTGCAGTTTGGCATAAGTATGAAGTTCAGAATTGATTGCTGAATGTTGTAAGAGCTGTGTAAGAGGGAGTAAGGGATGTGTAAGAAAGAATGCAATGTTTAGCGAATAGGTTAATGTGTAGCAGGGAGTAAGATATGGATGCCTAATGTACCCTTAGCTGTTTAATCTATGGATAAAATTTTAAAAATGTATTGTTGTGACATTAAAAATGTGTTGGTTGGAGACATGGATGTCCATGTGTTTCTGTATCTTTTTCTGAGAACAGTGGATTATTTCCATACTTCTTATTCTTTTTGTTTCTTTGCTTTGCTATTTTTGCTTACTCCAAGAAGAAATAACATGATAGCTGTACATGTATATACCTCCTAAATGTTGTTGCTCTATTCTGTGTCCTTAAAAGCCCACTATATATAATTAGGAAGACTTACATCAGTAATGCAGGTAAAGGTGCAACATTCCAATCAAAGGGGAGGAGAAGGTGAAGTTGAGTATGGCGGCATCCCCATCTGCTTGTCCAGTATATAGAGGATAACTTTGGTTGATAACAAAGAGGAAGAAAGAATACTACATACTAGGACTATTCTTGGAGAAAACCAAGATAAATAAGTAATAAAATCAGAGGATGAAAGTAAATAATCCCCATCCCAAATGCATTTAGTCTCTACCATGAGTTAAGGAGATACGAATCACCTTTCTCACATGACCATTTTAGGTAGAAAAAAAGAGAACCAGCATGCTTCCAGGATTTGGAAATTTTATAATTGTATTATAAGTATGCATAAGTAATAGTGTGCTGTGATAGTACTATCTTTGAACAAAAATTCTGGGATTCATAATGGCCTTTTGCACATTGTATGATTTATATTAGGTCCAGAGTGAGTGAATGGGTGGAAAACAGAATAATTCTTGGTGTATTCAGAAGCTGTAAAATGGAAGTTGAGGATAAGCATGCCAGTTTCAGGCCCTCCAACCAAGTATATGAAGTGTTTTCATTTGAATGCAACCTTAATCTTCTATGGCAGACATGTCCAAAGTCCGGCCCGCGGGCCATTTGCGGCCCGCGGCCCGGTTTAATCTGGCCCTCGAGCAGCCCTCCCTGCTCTATATAAATGCGGCCCTCCCACGGCCCTCCGGCAAGTCCTATGAGAGAGAGAGACAGAGAGACAGAGACAGAGGCACTTGCACTTCTGTCTCTCTCTCTCTCTCTCTCTCTCTCATGGGACTTGCCCCCTCGCAGGGCTCCTCATTGGCCCTGCGCCCTGTTATCCCACCCCCAGCCGCAAGCCACCATCTGCCCTGTGGTTATAAGTGT
>NW_015387869.1:247314-248404 GCF_001527695.2 Protobothrops mucrosquamatus
GAGAGAGAGGGGAGAGGAAAGGGAAAGGAAAGAGAGAGAGAGAGAGAAAGAGGAAAGAGAGGGAGAGGAAAGAGGCATAAAATAATTCATTTGCATTTAATTGTAATGGTTCAAAGAATGTTCGGAAAAATGTTCGGCCCTCCAGCACGTTCACTTCATCCAATCTGGCCCTCTTTGAAAAAAGTTTGGACACCCCTGTTCTATGGAAACAGGAATCCTGCACCATTGAGCATTTGTCCTTCATTGAACTGATTCTTCAAGCTCTCGCAAAACATTATGTAAGAATATAGTACCTCACTATTCTCAGCAGGTAAAATAAATACCTTTGTTTGCTTCTGTTACAATTATGTAATAAGTTATTCAGTCAAATTCCTGAATAAAATCATACATTAAAGAGATATGACGGATGTACTTTTGAAGACATTTAAAATGTTATACAACTGGGAAATTGCATTTAAAAAGTCTGCTCAATTTTTTTTCTAAACTTGCAAACTCTCACAGAGAGAGAGAGAGAGAGAGAGAGAGAGAGAGAGAGAGAGAGAGAGAGAGAGCGTTACATTCAAATTATATTAAGAATGGCTTGACTTTTTTTCCAGCAGGGGAAACAAAAAGAGAAGTTAACTAGTGATTCTTCCAATATTTTAAGATGATGATGATTTTCTGTTTTGGATGTGTGTGCATGTGGGGGAGGCATAGGGCTCACATAGATGCCCACCTCCTAATAAAATAATGGCAACCTATAGAATGGATAATGTTACCTGAAATCATTCTTACCAATCTCACAGAGTATTTTGTGCCAATCAAGCAGCACAAAATACAAAGAAGTCAGGATTCTGGAAGTAGAAGGATTTACTGCTTTGTTGATGGGGTTGTTCTATAAATTGAAAAAAACAAAGCACAAAATCATTTCAGAGAGTAAATACTTGTTTTGCCAAATCAAGGGTCACTTCTCGTTTCTGAGTGAATTTTGAAATGATGGGCCTGTTGATCAAATAACAGTTTAGGCCGTGATGGGGGTGGGATGGGATTATTGTTTTTACTCTTTGTATATTTGGTTTTTATTTTTAGGTAAGCCGCCTAGAATCACTGA
>NW_015387870.1:0-2606 GCF_001527695.2 Protobothrops mucrosquamatus
ATTCATTCAAGCACTTTTCCTTGCAGGAGTCTGTGAGGCTGGCAGATAATATGGGTACTAGGAAATGTTACCTGAATATTCCTGTAATTACACATGGAGGAGAAATGTTGAAATAACTATGGATGGAATCCTTGGATTCATGCACTGGAAGACAGTGAGTCTACCCACTCATTCAGGAGTAAATGAAGCTCATTAAAGCCTATCTAGAAATGGCAGTCTAAGGTCCAAAAAGTCAATGTTTATCGAGGAAAATCACACTATGAAAGAATTTCTGCATCTCCAAATTTTCTTTCTTCACAGGGAACAAAAGAACTTATCTTGTAAATAAGGCACTTATATTTCGGAGGACCTCTCATGGACTATGAATGCTAACATGCTTGTGAAGAAGGCACAGAAGAGGCTGTACTTCCTGAGAATGCTCAGGAAGATAAATTTATCTCAGCGTCTACTCCTGTCCTACTATCACAGCACCATTGAGAGTGTCCTGACATACGGCATTCTTGCATGGTATGGGAGCAGTTCTGTAGCGGACAAAAAAGCTCTACAGAGGATTATTAAAACTGCCCAGAATATTATTGGACTCCAACTACCAGCCCTGGATAACATCTTCGAATCTCGTTGTTTGAGGAAGTTGCATAACATTCTCAGAGACTCTTCCCATCCTGCTTACAATCTTTTTGGACTGTTGCCTTCTGGCAGAAGATACAAAATAATTAAAACTCGGACCACACATTTTCTGAATAGTTTTTATCCCAGAGCTGTAATTGCACTCAATAACGAACTAAAGGGCCACCATCAGTGAACTGTTGGACAGCATTACTTGGTCTGTTGTGTGGATGTTGGGTGGTTTTAGGGGTGGGGATTGTGGTGGGGGGGAGTGTGTTTGGGGATTATGTGTGTGGGACTTGGTTTTTGGGTGTCAAGTAAATTTCGTTGTATATGTATACTATGTACACACATACAATGACAATATAATAAAGAAGAAAGAAAGAAGAAAGAAGAAGAAAAACAGGTGGAAAGGCAGTGCTGCTGCATATTGAGGTTATTAGCACTTAGACCAGGCATGTCAAACTCGCGACGTCACGTGATGTCGCACGACGTATCGCGACTTTTTCCTCATTGCCGGCAATGGGATAGACGCGGTTTTGGCATGATGAATCCGGCCCGAGGGCCGGCAGTTTGACATGCCTCACTTAGACTTATATACTGCTTCACAGTGCTTTAAAGCCCTCTCTAAGTAGTTTACAGAGTCGGCGTATTGGCCTCAACAATCTGGGTCCCCATTTTACCAACTTCAGAAGGATGGAAGGCTGAGTCAACCTTGAGCTGATCAGGCCTGAATTCCTGGCAATCAGCAGAGATAGCCTGCAATACTGCATTCTAACCACTGCACCATGTTCAACTAGCGAGATGAAAGAAGTCTAGGAAGTGAGTGGAGATACTACTCATCACATTTGCAGACAGAAAGCAATACCAAGCTGGAAACCTATCAGTATTGCTTGCCTTTTACATCTATATTCCTCAAGAAATCTTCATGGAAATTGTGATGGAGGGTTGGAGGGCTATGACTGGAGACACAGTAGGTTCAGATCAAACAGCCCCTGGTCATTGAGTTGATGACTGTATAAGTAAACACTGCTTCATCTCTTGGGAGGAAACATTTACATGCAAATACTTTAACTGTCCCATTCATCATATTTTGTTCCATAATTCCAGATGCTGTAGTGCTTGGATATGACCTAAATATGGTGAATGTTGAAGTGAATTAGACATCACAGATTGGAAAAGAAACTTCTCCAAGAAGAGGTGTGATTGAAAAAGACCAGGAAGGAGGCATTATGTCTTATAGGAAAGCAAGGACATACGTAAGTTGTGTCCAAGGAGGATACTTTGTGCTTCAGGGAAGAACTCATAATTGTACCATTTTATATCTGCAAACCAGTATGGAATGGTGTGTGTCCTTTGCATGCGTTGTCTTCATAATGAAGTTCAGTGAAGCAGTCTCTACCTTTTGGCATAATGAGGGAGAAATAGAATTGTGATACAATAGATTCCTCTGAGGATGAGAATAGGAATAGATCTTCCCAAAATATTTCCAAACAAGTAGACATCCACATGAGCCAAAAGGGAAGCAACACACCTTATCTTCTTTTGAACCCAGAGACAATTAGAAAGAGGATCAAATGATCCTCTCTCTCTCTCTCTCTCTCTCTCTCTCTCTCTCACACACACACACACACACACAGAGTCACACATTCTCACTCTCATTCTCTTACTCTTTTTTTATCCCTTTAAGGAAGACTTGACAAGATTTTCAGAAGTGGTTTGCCATTGTCTTCTCCTTAGGTTTGAGAAAATGGGTCTGGCCCAAAATCTCCCATCTGGATTTATGTCTATTTATTTATTTATTTATTTATTTATTTATTTATTTATTTATTTATTTATTGGATTTATATCCCGCCCTTCTCCCGTAGGACTCAGGGCGGCTGACAATCTATTTAAAATACATACAAAACAATACAAATTTAAAATTAATTAAAAGGAATATTTAAATATTTGTCGAATTTTAAAATATAATTAAAACCCCCCTAAAAATTACCCTAGGC
>NW_015387870.1:5208-9145 GCF_001527695.2 Protobothrops mucrosquamatus
ACCGGCCTTGGCCTCAGAGAGGACTCCCCTAGTTCCTCCCGGGCCAACCCCGAACCCCCTAAAAATTTAGAAAAGCACCCCTCTAAGAAGACCCGTAGTCTTTTTCTTCTTAGGTCCCTCTGTGCTGAGTGCCACCTCTCTGGGTTCCAGATCCCTTCATCGAGGCCGGCCCTTAGAATAGATTTAGGCCATACCTGCGCGATGGGGGAGTCGCGCAGGGCCAGCAGTTCCCTCCTCGAATACAGTCTGTCATGTTGGAGGTCAATCAGCAAAGTGGGGGGAGGGGAAAAGTCCTCGTGATGGCAGTCTCAAACGGGGCAAGATGGATTGAGGAAGGATGGTGAGTTCTCAGGTCTTTAAGTCCCATAAACGGGAGAAATAAGCCGCCATCACCTCGGGCCACCGGATCGCCATAGCCCCGGGTCGGACCGTCGAGCCGTCACCGCGCTGGGCCACCAGGTCACTGCCGCGCCGGACCGGTGAGTTACCGCCGCGTCTGGCCACAGCTCGTCCTGGCTGCAGATCTTCCTGGCCGTGTCAGGGCGCAGATCTTCCAGGCCATGTCAGGGCGCAGATCTTCCAGATCTTCCTGGCCGTGTCAGGGCGCAGATCTTCCATATTGGCCATTAGGCCCCCAGGCCGGGCTTCACCAGGCCTCACCAGGCCTCTCCATGCCCGGGCGGCCCTCAGCAGCTCCGCCCCCCGCCGGCCATCGAGTCGCCGCCGCATCAGGTCGCCGCGTCAGGCCGCAGTTCTTCCTGGCCCCCAGGCCCCCAGGCCGGGCTTCACTAGGCCTCTCTAGGCCTCTCCGCGCCTGGGCCGCCCTCCACAGTCCTGCAGCTCCGCCCACCTCCAATCGCCGAGCCATCGCTGCGCCGAGCCGCCACAACGGGCCGCAGCTCTTCTTGGCCGCTGGGCCCCAGGCTTCTCCAGGCCCCGCCAGGCCTCCGTTCTTCCCAGCCGCAAGGCCGCCAGGCTTCGCCAGGCTTCACCAGGCCTCGCTAGGCCCTTCCGCGCCTGGACCGCCCTCCGCGGCATCGCGGCTCCGTTCGCCACCCCGCCCAGCCAAACCTGGTGGTCTTGCGGTCCGGCACCCGTCCTCTTCGCTCGCCGACCCTCTCCTCTCACTTACTCCAGGCCGGCGAGCACCCCCGGACCCTTTCGCACACCCCCATCTCCGCCGACGGACCACCGCCGCTACGGAGCCGGAGACGGTAGGTCCGCCATCACACACATGCCTAAGATAGAAGTCCGCCATCACACGCATGTCTAAGATAGAAGTCCGCCATCACACGCATGTCTAAGATAGAAGTCACAATTCTTCTTGTTTCTACACTACTACACTAAACTATTTTTTTCTCCTTAATATACTCTTTGATAAAGTACACATAGCATTCTGAAATTTCTGAAATGTACCTAACAATAAACCTCACTAATGAGACTTAGAGAAATGAAAATCCCCACACCAATCTCTGTTCCCATTGCTGTCTACCTAGAGATTAGGGAGATGCAGCTGAGGCTTCAGAATGCACAATCTTGCGGAACAGTCCAGTTTATATAAAACAATTCATTCAGTCCTTTCAACAGGGACAATATGTCACTACTAGGATTGCTTGACAACACAGAGAAAGTGTGATATAGCACATATCTAACTTCTGAGCCTTACTGAATGTAGTATAATGCATATACATGCATATTCACTTAACCCCATCACAGATACCTGCCAGGTAATGTGAGTAGAACAGGAGATGGTACTACACAGTTTTGATGGTAGTACATAGAGGTGAGGTCTTCCAACCAGATTCCTGTGCAGATCCCTTCTTTTTTATCCTGCATCGGCAGTTCTCCCTCACTGTAAGAACCCACCTCAGCTAACCCCTCAAGAAAGCAGAACTCTTGAAACAGGCATTGTCTCAAAAGAAAACTTTTATTAGGGGCTAGTGACAGTAGGGAAGTCAAGGCGAGATCTGGGGAAAATCCCACTTGAATGGTGTAATTAAATCAGCAATATTCCTCCTCCCACCAAAGCCATAATGTCCATTTGAAATCCAGCCAATACACAGTGGCACAATGAGCGGGTAACTGGCAGAGTTGGCGCGCATCTCACGGTCTTCTCCAGCTTTCGTTTCTCTGTAACCGTCTCCCTGATAAGGGAGACACATTCCTTTCTCAAGTGGATGAGGTGGAAGAAGGAAAGCAGAAAGCGAAAATTATCCCAAGCGAAAGCAAATATCCCCCTCCCCCCAGCTAAATGGCAGGCCCCAAAACAAAGCACAAGAATATATATGGAAGGGAAACAGTTGTGGAATTCAGCCGGTTTGCACCACTTTGGCAGAACCGGTAGCTAATTTTTTGTTGCCCAGGCCCAGAATGGACTTCCAGAAGTGGCATCCACACAGAGAACCGGTTGTTCACTTATTTGAATCCCACCACTGAAGGGAGACAATAAGGATTTGGGGACCTGACACTCACTCTCTATCTCAGCTGTTTACTCACTGGATGTTGTAAACACTGCATAGAATTCATGACCTGGCAATTAATTTCAACTTCTTCATTTCACTTCACAAGATTCACAAGAAGAATCTTGTCTTTTTCAAGATCCGTGGCTTCTCATCAAGTCTGGTGGGGCATCAACCTGTTTGCTTGTAGACAGTCTTTGCTTACTTTCAGTTATATCTGCTGTCCTTTGCCTTAGCCTTCTTTGCCTCTGTGTCATGCTATTGAGCCTCAGAGATTTTATATAACATGAACTAGGGGGTCTGACACCATACAGTGGTGTTAGACTGCAGTACTGGCTGGTCAGCATGCAAAATGATTAGAACCCAGCTTAGATATGGGGTAAGAGAGTGGCTGATCATCTAAAATATACTAAATGTGTTCTAAGTGGTTCACCATTTCTTTGTCATCCCATCACAATAGATGCCTTTGATAAAGCAAGCAGGCAGGATGTAGTGTCCCAAAAGGAAGCCTTGTTCTGATGTACACTGTGATAACTATGCACCGTGACCAGTGACCGTGCCAAATACACTCAGTAGCTATATGACATTTTCATCCTGCCTAAAGATATAATCTGAATTCCTACTGCTGCCATACACTTCTTTGGGAAGGGGGAAGAGTTGTGGATGTGGCTAAGAATCTAGGTGGCTACAACTAGCCCCATGGTGACTCTCGTATTAGGAGCAAGAAACCCATCCAAATGAATTTCTTACCTCTCATTTGCCTAACTTCTCTAGTGTAACAGCTTCATTTGCTTTGACATCCTAAAGGGCTTTGCTTGACCTCCAGGCGCATTTGAGAAGTCAACATCCTAAAACTCTGACCAGTAAAATCTGTTAGAAAGTTTAATTTAACAGCAATCATTAATATTCCCTACAGGCTGTAGTTTATCATTAAGATCCAAAGAATATATTATTCCCCACAGCAGTGAGAAGCAGAGAAGGTCTTTATCCAAAGATGAGAATATATTTAAGCTAGCTTCTATTTTGAAACTGCTTCCAGATTTTGTGCTTGCAATGAAAAAGAAAATGAAAACTTGTTTTTGTTTTTGTCAATCAGAAAGGTTTATTGTTACAGAAATGGTTTGTACATAGTGTTGTGTAAAAGCAAAAAGTTGTGACTATAACGTCGTTATCATCTACTATGCTAAAGAGATTTGGAAGTTAGTGCCTTTTTCCTTTCTCTTTTCCCTTCCCCCTTCCCCCTTTTCTAATTTTCTATTACTTTTTAATTTTCTCTTTGTATTTTATATTTTAATAAAACAATAAAATTATTTAAAAAGCCTTGAAAAAAAGAAAATCCTGATATTTTTTCAAAGGGGAGGGAGACAGGGATGAGAACTGCCTTGTTACCAAGTTGAAATGCACAATCCTTCCTTATGTTTCTAAAAAAAAAGGGGGACAAGTCCTTTTTTAAAAAACCTTAATGTGAACATGCAACA
>NW_015387870.1:11068-39175 GCF_001527695.2 Protobothrops mucrosquamatus
AATCTGGTTTCCCCACTGACTTTGCTTGTCAGAAGGTCACAAAAGGTGATCACATGACCTTGGGACACCGCAACCATCCTAAATATGAGTCAATTGCCAAGCATCTGAATTTTGCCAAGTATCTAAATCCTGTGACCACGGGGATGCTGTAGTGGTCGTAAGTGTGAAAAATGGTCATCAGTCACCTTTTCCTGTGCCGTTGTAACTTCAAACGGTCACTAAATGAATTGTTTTAAGTCAAGGTCTGCCTGTATTGTGAAATACTAGAGAGCACCCTGGAGAAGTAGAGATGTGATAAGGAGCAACCTCTCTGATCTGACCAGACGGACTCTGCACATGCCTCTCCTCACCAGTCAGTTTGTGACAGTTCTCATGATATCCACTACTCCCAAAAGCTTTACATCTCCACATATATCCAGCAGCTACCCTAAGAGATGTCAATCTAGACTTTAATTTAAACATCCCTGTAAAAAGTGATGAATGACAAACTGGAATTTTTGTAGTTAATAAGGAAGTGGTAGTACACAGGAAGAAAAGTCTCATTCAGTCCCTGTCATTTCTATGCCTGAAACCTAAAAAGCCACTCCAGTTGGTGCAGCTTAAAGAACCACTAATCTGGTTTAGTATTAGGCAACTTCCTATGTTCCTAAAATATCAGGAAACTTACTCTGATTCAGAAACATGTTGAAACTATGTTGAATTACCCAATTAAAACAGGCTTCACAGATTGGAAATTAGTGTGTGGAATTCTAGTTTGGGATCAATAAACCAATAAACAGACAGACAGGCAGAATTGATAATGTTCTTCAAGGTTCTTATTAAGAACCATCCAATTATTAGACATTCCAAAAAGAGCTATAAACATTTTAGGCATACTTTTTAGATCGAATGACAGAATAGAACAGAACAGAACAGAACAGAACAGAACAGAACAGAACAGAATAGAATAGAATAGAATAGAATAGAATAGAATAGAATAGAAATGGAATGGAATGGAATGGAATGGAATGGAATAGAGCTGGAAGGGACCCTGGAGGTCTTCTAGTCCAGATTTCTTTTTCATAGTTTAGGATTATTTATTTGTGTATTGATAAGATTGGTGACTGCTGAATCCACAGCAACCTGGATTTACTGTGACTTACAAGCCATTATAAAATATAAATCATTAAGATCACCAACATAAATGAAACATTTATGTAGACCAAGGTAAACATAAACATCTAAAATGCTGCCATACTTTTACTCTATATTAAAACACCCATAATAAGCTCAAAAACCTTTCACTAGCTTCAATGACATCTTCAGTGACATCTTAAATGACATCTTTTCCTCTGAGTAGCTTTATTTATTTATATTTACTTATAATGCTTCAGTCAAGAGACTTTGGGCAATTTACATTCTGCTTGTAGTAACATTAAAAACCATATAAATAACAAACATTAGGCAGCAGCAAAGACCCAAGGCATACTGCTCCAATAACAGTAAAGGATACCTATACTTTGGGAGTAATTCTTCATTCCATCTCTTCCCCTGAAGACCCAGAGACATCAAAGCTTTTCATACACTTAATATGTGGAATAAGGAATAATGTTCCAAAGAAAATAAAATATCATCATGGAGACACAAGAAAGCGATTCCTTAACTGAGGGATGGTGAACATGGTATCTCCTACTTTAAGACAGCCAAACGTTAAGCAACATATAGTTCAAAGGTGACAACCAACACCTTAAATTGCATCCATAAACTACTTGGTAGCCAACAAGACTCCCACAATGGGGATGTTACATGGGCAAATTTCAATGCACTCATAACTCCCCAAACCAACCACATCCTGCATCCTGAACTTTCCACATGTTCTTCAAGGGCAGTCCCATAAACCAAACATTAGTTTCTATTACAATGCTTAAAACAGAAAGGGAACCAGACTGAAAGATTAAATGATGGAAATACATTTGGTTAGATGGCAGCACCAAGCTGAGATTGACTAATCTTTTTTAAAAAAAGTAAGTAGGATCTATCCTAGTTAGTTCTTAGATAAGAGACCATCATGACCACCATACCTATTATTGTTCACATTTCCAGTAAAGATTCAAAATACCATTATACAGTCTAGACAATTTCTCTGGTGACAGATACTATTATATCATTTTATAAAAATTCTCCTTAAGGCTAGAACATAGTGTAAATCTTTTCAACTACATATTTTCCCATTGATCCATTTGTATATTGTAACCAAAAGTTTTAGCCCATTTTCTCATATGTTCAACTTGTTCTTCTTCTGTCTTATATTTCATCAAAGTTTATACATTTTAGCAATAGCATGTTTGTCATTTTTACATACTTCTATTTCAAACTAAGCCTTGCATTGTTCAAAACTATAAAAACTTTAAATGTTTCTGATAATTGTTCAGAAGGAGCCATTGACAAGAACATCCTTCTGCTGTCAAATCTTCTCTTGATTTTAATTTTACAATCCCCATTAGAAAATTCTAATACATCCCAATGAGTTAACCATAAACATTTATGTTTATTTATCATTTCTCATCTATAAAATACTTCTTGTGCTGATAGCCACAAAGATGTTTTTGGGTGCAACCTAGATTTATATTTATTCCATGACCTACCTTACATAATGATTTTTGAAATCTACATTAATCTTAACTTTGTCATACCCTGAATATTCATGCCTTCCAAATCTCAGATCATGTCCTTCTAACTCCAATAACTTTCTGTTTCTTAACAACATCCATTTTCACCAAACTAACCAGCAGGCAGCAAAATAGAATTTCAAATCTAGTAGACCCAATCCTCCTCTTTCCTTTGTTTCTTGTACCACCCTATATTTATCTCAGATTTCATCCTCTGTCATACAAATTTAGATATATCCTTCTGCCATTGTTTAAATGGTACATCAGTTGTCAAAACAGGTATTGTCTGAAACAAAAATAACATTCTAGGTAAAACATTCATTTTAATCACAGAAATTCTCCTCAACAATGACAATTGTATTTTATCCTTTCTTAACTTATTTTTTTAATTTCATTCCATGTCTTAACAGAGTTATTTTGAAATAACATACAATTAACATTTGTCATAGTCATGCCCAAGTATTTTGCCTTCTTCTCAATCTTAAAATCCATTTTATTCATCAGTTCTGTTTGATCTGGTATCTTTATATCTTTATCTGATATATTATTTTTGTTAACATCTTTGTCTTATTTGCTAGTCTTGAAACCTGATAGTGCCCTAAATTCTCAAATTCTTTTAATTTACTCATTAAAGGTTTGATTCCTTTTAAAGAATCTGTGCAAACTAAAACCAAGTCATCTGCAAAAGCTTTTAACTCATATGTCTCTTTTTTAAATCTTTGTACCCACAATCCTCTCATCTTGTCTTATGTCTCTACTCAACATTTCAAGAAATAAAATAAAAAGAACACAGGAGAAATTGTTGTACACTAGTAATCAATATTTAATAATGATACTAGTCTGTAGTTTCTTGCTAAAGTCATATCTTGTCCCTCTTGATTACTGCTTTAATTTTAATTTGATTTTGGTTTCCTAATATAGATTCTATATTAGTATCTTTCCAAGTCTTTAGCCCTGTAAAGTAGAGTTCTTCATGCTTTGCAGAGTTTGTAAAAATTCGTCCTCAAAACAATTACAATACAAATCCAATAACCAATCTGGTCCCGACACTTTTCCTAATTCACTGTTTTTAATAGCTTTTGAAACTTCTCTTGGTGTCATAGATTCATTCACAATTTTCCCGTACTCTTCTGTAATCCTCAGAAAATTTTGTCTTCTGAGATAATCATTTATTTTCTCCACTGTAATATTGCATCTTCTATATGAAGAATAATATTGAAAAAATGTTTTTGTATAGTCACATTGTGGCTACACAGGATAATACAGTATCTCCCTCTCACAATTTTAATATCATTTTTTCTCTTCATAATTTACATGCTAATGATTTCCCTGATTTATTCACAAATTCAATTTTTCCCCTAATTGCTTCCATTCTCTATCAATGAGTTTTAGGACTTGGAAGCAATTCCTGATGTTCTCCCTGAAAATGGTTGATATATGTTAAGATCATATTGTGGAAGCTGACTGGCCTTCTTCTTTGGCTTAAATTGGAGTCTGCCCTTGAGCAGTTTACAATCTGTTCCACAATCAGCACCTGGTCATGTCCTTGATGCTATAATTGACAATATCTCACATTTAGATTTTAAATGGGGCATTTTTCCTACATTGTGCTATAAATACACTCCCCATCAACTGTGAATTTTGCTTTTTCCATTGCAGCACCTATTTTAAGGGGCAATTTACTCCTCAGCGTGAAGCTAACCCTCTCCTTTATACAGTTTAGGGGGGACTTAAAATAATTATTTTTAACCCACTCAGGTAGTGTTGTTAGACTCTAAAATCTTTTAGACTTTTACCTTTAATTGTTTTTCTTGCACATGATTATTTTGCCATTAATAGGGGTGAGGTTTTTTGGGGGGGGGTATTCACAGAAACAGAGAAATGGAGAGACATTATTTGCTCAGTAAAAATAAACATATTTATATTTAACCACAAGATTAATACTGAGTGGATCTCATGACGTGACCAAGATGTGATATTACATCTTTCTGCGATCACAAAGTTTTCTGAACCATTTCCAGTTTCTAAGTCTCCACTCCAATATTACAGTTATGAATACCTTCCATACTCCTTCATATTTCCCTCTGACTCATTTATGATATTATTACATCTCTGAAATAATTTGTAAATTTTGAGTGATTCATGCCCGGGAATCATTACATTGAACTAATGTGGTGAAGTGTCCCCTTTTTAGCTCAGTATGACACAGATAATTGACATTGCATTTAGATGCTACCCAATTATGGGTAGCATCTAAACTTTGCAAGCATCCTTTCACTGATTACTACTCCTATTAAAGGGAAACCAAGAAGCATACAAAAAGCTGCAGAGTGATGCAACTACAAAAAAAATAAACTTGATTTTAGAGTACATTAAAAAGAACTATAATTTCCAAATCACGAGAAGTAATAGTTCCAGTTCATTTTGCATGAGTCACTTCTGAGTGCCATGTTTTTAAAAGTATGAACCAGAAAAGGTTCAAAGAAGGGCAAGAAAATGAACATAATAATAGCTATGGAACATCAGCACTGCATGGAACAGTTGATGGGAGAGATTTGTGCTTTCCCTGAGAAAACTGAGAGTGGATGACAATGCTAAGATTTTCTAAAGCATTGAAAGAGTTTCATACAGTAAAATGGAAGATTGGTTTGGCAATACAATCATGGAACAAATTTCTGGAAACAAGACTTCGATGTCTTCAATTATAAACTAGAGAGACATCTCTTGATGATGTTGCAACTTAGCCTTCCCCAATTTGGTCCCCTCTAA
Organism: Protobothrops mucrosquamatus; assembly: GCF_001527695.2. Taxonomy (NCBI): domain Eukaryota; kingdom Metazoa; phylum Chordata; class Lepidosauria; order Squamata; family Viperidae; genus Protobothrops; species Protobothrops mucrosquamatus. The sequence continues at coordinate 16,486 of NW_015387870.1, forward strand.
AACTCATTAGGGTTGCAACTTCCACTGTTCCTCAATACCAACACTCTTGGCAACAAATTTGGGAGGGATGCCCTACTTCTGGATTTCCCGCATCAGTCAGGGAATTGATGGTATACATTGTTCTCTTCTAGTAATCTAACTCTGTGATGTCTCTAGTAGAAGTCCTTAGCAGCTATGGTATTTCAACAGTGCTGAGGTGGACTCTAAGCTGAAACTTAGTACCAGTCAGTGAACAGCTACATTTGTAAAATTGTATTATGTGGTGCAATGAAATGCTCTTTATGTAAAAATTGAGAAATATCTTTCTCATTTTCCATTTCCTCTTCATGGTGTGCCACTACTACAAATGAAAAGCTAATGAACTACTAAAATAGAAAAAACGAAATTTCTGACAGATTCCACCTGCTTCTGTTAAATAGTAAGTAGTATGAGCCAGTTTGGAGTAGTGCTGAAGATAGAGACTGAGTACTAGTCCCACCTCAGGCATGAAAGATGGCTGGGTGACTTTGGGCCAGTCACTCTCAATTCACTTCACAGGGTTATTGTTAGGGGCAAAAATAGGAGGAGGAAGGGGTATTAGGTATGTTTGCCACCTTGAATAATTTATAAAAAAAATAATAAAGGCAGGAGAGAGGGAGAGGGAGAGGGAGAGGGAGAGGGAGAGAGAGAGAGAGAGAGAGAGAGAGAGAGAGAGAGAGAGAGAGAGAGAGAGAGAGTAAATAAGAACATTTCCAGGTTTTCCTACATTTTGCCACAGTAAAAAATCAAAGTACTTTCAGATGAGGTTGTTAGTGTGAAGTCATACTATTTCATTTGTGGAATTTTACTGGAGGTAAAGCCCAAATTGTCATTTTTCCACATGTAGTCCTTTTATGGTTTCCCACTACTTGCTTCCCTCATTTTTCTTACCAAGCAGAAATGCATTAAAGAACAAAAGTAAAATGGTGGTGCCATACCTTATGATTCATAGTGCCGGGAACTCCTTCCCTACCAGCAGTTATTTTGTCTGCCATCCTGAACAAAAACAGTCCTAGATTTCCATGGATGGGATGGGCTTTGCAGTTTTCTCTGTGAGAATGAAACTCCAGATCCATTCCATGTGAAATCAAGCATCTTCCCATCATATTATTTAGCTAATTTCAATGTTGAAAGAGTCCCTGCTCTGCCTGGCCTTCAAGAAGCACGATCATTTTACCTCCCTGGCAATCATTTCCAATTGTTTAACTAAAGCAGCCATCTGCCTAACATTTTTGACATATAAATGGTTATTACTCTGATAATTTTCTCTGATACATAAGGGTTTTTTTCAATGTTCTTTCAGGCTAATTCTGATGTATCATTTCATCTTTGTTAATTAATATTGAAAGTCATCCTAGGGTCAGGTTGCTCAGAGCATTCAAGCTAACAAAAAAAATGCTGCTTCATCTGAAGACATTCAATTTATTATTCTCCACACACTCTCCAGCCATGGCAAACTATCCAGCCTCCTAGCCTGAAATGGGGAGAATAAACAAAGAAACCCTACCACCTTCTTAAAAAAACAAAAATTAAGAAGCTGCAACTTGTCCAGAATGGACAGCCACCACTTTGTGAGTTTCATGAGCTTCCAGTAGGCTTTTGGATGCAAATCAATATGCTGGTTACAACCTATAAGGTCCTTCATGGCACAAGGCCAGGTTATTTATGGGACTCCAATTATTTCTGCCCATCCCACAATATCCAACAGGGAGGGCAAGTTCAAGTTCTCCTCTATTAAATGCCATTAGATGGGACCCAGAAGACATACCTTGGGTGGCTGTAAAGGCACCTGCCCCATTGAACAACCTCAACTCTGCTGGCTTTTCTTAAGATATTGAAGACTTGGATAGTCTCTCAAGCATTGGGGTCAAGGCATCAGGTGAGCGCATATTTAAGGAGAGATGTAGTAGATTTTTAGTGTACATCTGATATTTTGCTTGTTGTTGTTGTTGTTAATCTGAAGTTAATTGCTGAAATTGCATTTGTGAATTGGGCACTCATAAACATTGGATATATAAATAAAGAAAGTCAAAATAATAATTTGAAGCTTAATGTTTCCTCTCAGGGCAAAATTTGAATCTATCAGAATATTTTATATATTCATCATTCCTGTTCAAAAATGGGAAATTCCTTGGGATTGGGAGGGCAATTTTGCTCTATTCATGTGAGATCTAAGACTATCGATTTAATAGTCTTGCCTCACATTGTCTCAGGTATATGTGTATGTAAGATTACAACTCAGCTCAGTCAATGAGCTTCCCCTTACTCTTTTACTTTGTCCCACAAACTTATTTGAAGGTCTATAATCAATGACATTTTTCTTAAATTCTGTCCATGAAGCATTCATATATGTGTTCATTCTTACTGACTACTGTACATTTCTAATTTAGTTCAGAAAGAATAAATATAGTGCACATGATTTTGGACAAGATCTCCTTTGAGCTGAGCTTAATTCTATGGCTTTAAATAAACACTGTCATAGTTTCTCTAGCTATTCATGAAAGCCATTTACCATTGTCCTCCAAGATTTTTTTAAATTTCCCGGTCCAGCCTACAGCCTTGGTATTACCTGGTGGTTCCCCATAGTAGTAATGAGTAGACTCCAACCTTCCTAAGCTCCTGAGTCTAGATAAGGTTAACTAAGTCATTAGTACCCACGTACAGTGTGCTATTATAAGATCAATGGGATGGAAAGTCAGTTCCTTAGTATCTTGAATAAATTAGTGCTTAGACCAGTGGTTCTCAACCTGTGGGTCGGGACCCCATTTGGGGTCGATTAACCATTTCACGGGGGTCGTCAAGCAAGGCTTTCCGCCATTTTTTTTGTCCGCCATTTTTTTCCCCTTTTCCAGCGGGTGCCTTACCTGCCTTGGGCTGGGCCAGCTGGTGGTCGGCCTGCTCCGTCTCTGCCGCTTGCCAGCTACGCCTCGGCCGGTGCAGGGGGCAGAACCACGCATGCACGGCGCTCCCGGGCAGGGAAAGTCCTCGACTTACGACTGGTTGGGTAGTCCTCGACTTACGACTGGTTTAGTCCTCAACTTACGACCAGTTTAGTCCTCAACTTGCGACCGGTTTAGTCCTCGACTTACGACCGGTTGGGGTCGTGGCATTAAAAAGGTTGAGAACCACTGGCTTAGACCTAAATCAACCAATAATGAGAGTAGAAATTGGACTGCGACAATTGTGAACTATTACTTTCACAAAAAAGTTTGATTAGGCAAAAAGAGAGAGAAAAAAACAGTAGTCAATTACAGAGAGGGATAAAAAGGGTGGGATGCGTGGAGGAATATCTTTTTTGAAGTTCCAAAAATATTTCATACCATACTATTGAAATTAAAATTAACATTACAACTGCCAACCTAGACAATATTCACATTCAGATAATGTATTAGCTATGCCAGCAAGCCATATTAAATAATCATGTATAGGTGAGTAATTAGCTCAGCTGTCAAGCAATGNGAGAGAGAGAGAGAGAGAGAGAGAGAGAGAGAGAGAGAGAGAGAGAGAGAGAGAGAGAGTAAGTAAATAAGAACATTTCCAGGTTTTCCTACATTTTGCCACAGTAAAAAAACAAAGTGCTTTCAGATGAGGTTGTTAGTGTGAAATCATACTATTTCATTTGTGGAATTTTACTGGAGGTAAAGCCCAAATTGTCATTTTTCCACATGTAGTCCTTTTATGGTTTCCCACTACTTGCTTCCCTCATTTTTCTTACCAAGCAGAAATGCATTAAAGAACAAAAGTAAAATGGTGGTGCCATACCTTATGATTCATAGTGCCGGGAACTCCTTCCCTATCAGCAGCTATTTTTGTCTGCCATCCTGAACAAAAGCAGTCCTAGATTTCCATGGATGGGATGGGCTTTGCAGTTTTCTCTGTGAGAATGAAACTCCAGATCCATTCCATGGAAGAGGCTTTGTGTGTGAAATCAAGCATCTTCCCATCATATTATTTAGCTAATTTCAGTGTTGAAAGAGTCCCTGCTCTGCCTGGCCTTCAAGAAGCACGATCATTTTACCTCCCTGGCAATCATTTCCAATTGTTTAACTAAAGCAGCCATCTGCCTAACATTTTTGACATATAAATGGTTATTACTCTGATAATTTTCTCTGATACATAAGGTTTTTTTTTCAATGTTCTTTCAGGCTAATTCTGATGTATCATTTCATCTTTGTTAATTAATATTGAAAGTCATCCTAGGGTCAGATTGCTCAGAGCATTCAAGCTAACAAAAAAAAATGCTGCTTCATCTGAAGACATTCAATTTATTATTCTCCACACACTCTCCAGCCATGGCAAACTATCCAGCCTCCTAGCCTGAAGTGGGGAGAATAAACAAAGAAACCCTACCACCTTCTTAAAAAAACAAAAATTAAGAAGCTGCAACTTTTCCAGAATGGACAACCACCACTTTGTGAGTTTCATGAGCTTCCAGTAGGCTTTTGGATGCAAATCAATATGCTGGTTACAACCTATAAGGTCCTTCATGGCACAAGGCCAGGTTATTTATGGGACTCCAATTATTTCTGCCCATCCCACAATATCCAACAGGGAGGGCAAGTTCAAGTTCTCCTCTATTAAATGCCATTAGATGGGATCCAGAAGACATACCTTGGGTGGTTGTAAAGGCACCTGCCCCATTGAACAACCTCAACTCTGCTGGCTTTTCGTAAGATATTGAAGACTTGGATAGTCTCTCAAGCATTGGGGTCAAGGCATCAGGTGAGCGCATATTTAAGGAGAGATGTAGTAGATTTTTTGTGTACATCTGATATTTTGCTTGTTGTTGTTGTTGTTAATCTGAAGTTAATTGCTGAAATTGCATTTGTGAATTGGGCACTCATAAACATTAGATATATAAATAAACAAAGTCAAAAGAATAATTTGAAGCTTAATGTTTCCTCTCAGGGCAAAATTTGAATCTATCAGAATATTTTATATATTCATCATTCCTGTTCAAAAATGGGAAATTCCTTGGGATTGAGAGGGCAATTTTGCTCTATTCATGTGAGATCTAAGACTATCGATTTAATAGTCTTGCCTCACATTGTCTCAGGTATATGTGTATGTAAGATTATAGCTCAGCTCAGTCAATGAGCTTCCCCTTACTCTTTTACTTTGTCCCACAAACTTATTTGAAGGTCTATAATCAATGACATTTTTCTTAAATTCTGTTCATGCAGCATTCATATATGTGTTCATTCTTACTGACTACTGTACATTTCTAATTTAGTTCAGAAAGAATAAATATAGTGCACATGATTTTGGACAAGATCTCCTTTGAGCTGAGCTTAATTCTATGGCTTTAAAGAAACATTGTCATAGTTTCTCTAGCTATTCATGAAAGCCATTTACCATTGTCCTCCAAGATTTTTTTAAATTTCCCGGTCCAGCCTACAGCCTTGGTATTACCTGGTGGTTCCCCATAGTAGTAATGAGTAGACTCCAACCTTCCTAAGCTCCTGAGTCTAGATAAGGTTAACTAAGTCATTAGTACCCATGTACAGTGTGCTATTATAAGATCAATGGGATGGAAAGTCAGTTCCTTAGTATCTTGAATAAATTAGTGCTTAGACCTAAATCAACCAATAATGAGAGTAGAAATTGGACTGCGACAATTGTGAACTATTACTTTCACAAAAAAGTTTGATTAGGCAAAAAAAGAGAGAAAAAAACAATAGTCAATTACAGAGAGAGATAAAAAGGGTGGGATGCGTGGAGGAATATCTTTTTTGAAGTTCCAAAAATATTTCATACCATACTATTGAAATTAAAATTAACATTACAACTGCCAACCTAGACAATATTCACATTCAGATAATGTATTAGCTATGCCAGCAAGCCATATTAAATAATCATGTATAGGTGAGTAATTAGCTCAGCTGTCAAGCAATGTTAAATACCTATACAAGAAAGACAAATGAATTGTTCAAGTTAATATATCTGAGAACTCAATGAAAAGCTAAGAATATCTCTAGGAATAACTCTTCACCTGTACATAAACAAGTTTAAAATAACACTCACTGAATAGTGCTCAGGTTAGTTTATATCTCAGTGTTCAAGGGTAGCATCTTAGATATCTTTGAAAGCAACAACAAGAGTAACCTAACAAGGATGTAAAACCATAGTTTAGTTTCTCTTGTAAGAAGGAGGCTCATAAATTTGCAAAACTTGGGGTTTTCTGCAATTGCTATTTAAAATACAACTTTTCATAAGCTCCACAGATTGCTTGTTTGTTTTTGTATGTGCCGATGAGTATCTACATGCTTTCTTGAAACTAAGAACACCATGATTTCTAGTATGACCAGACTAATCAACAAGGTTTCAATCCTTTTATCCTGGCATATTCCCTTACATGCTCCATAATAAACAACTCAGTTTATAACTTTCATTTTATATTGATTTCAAGGAAAGAAAAGTGATAAGCCAGTGATTTGCCTCAAGACTACCAATGTCAGCAAGAGCAAAGAAAAATAGCAAAAGCTATGAACAATCACAGTTTATGTGGACTTAGGCTAATTAGTCAAATAAAGCATGTTCAAATCGGGTTCCCTTTCAATTAGCTGGGTTCTCTTGAAGAGGTCAGCTCAAATGATCAGAGGGCAAGAACTATACCCTTAGGAGCCAAACGGTTATACAGGCTGGATAGTTAACTTAACCATCATACTCATTTCTTAGGGTTTTTCTACTCTAATGAAGATCTGTGAGTCTAGTTGTTGTGGTTTGCATGCCATAGTTTGTGGCTTAACCAATATGATTTGTTCAAAATAGACGGGGGGAAAATATAGTTCAAAGCAAGTTTGGTAAAGGGGGACATAATAAAGATGCATAAAATGATACGTTGTGGAGAAATTGAGTAACAGGTAGAGTTGGTGCTATCTGATGCAATTAAATGAAGAAAGATTCAAAAGAGATTAAAGAAAGTGTTCTTCACACTGCATACATTTTGAACTGTGGAATTCATTTCCAACGTGCAGGGATGGCTGTCAAATTGTACAGCATTAAAAGTAGACTTTGGAAAAAAAATGAATGGATGATAAAACCATACATGATTATTTGTTACAAGGGTTATATGGGCTTATTTATTTCTTGGGATGTTAATTTTCAACTTATCTGCCATCATTTTGGAAAGAAAGCATAGCCTGCTTCTGAAGTGTTCCAAAGACGTTTTGCAGTTGTTTGACTTATAGTACTGTTGAAAAAAAAATCTTCATCAGGGTCCAGTCCAAGCTGGGAATAAACAAAATGGAGACTGCTTTAGAAAGAAGGTTGTAGTTTATTGAAGAGGAGAGCCAGACAGAAAGATGGCTCTGGGAAAGCTGACCACATGTAGTAGGGAGTGGTAGGTTTTTATATTTTCTTGAGTTTTTGTTTGGAGTTGCTCCTGTGGCATGAACTTTGACCTGAGTCTGAGTGTGCCTTTCTAGTATTCTGATGGTGGTGGGTTAATCCTATTATGTCCCAAAGGTCTTATCCTGCTTCCCTGGGGCTGTGGCTGATGGCTATGTCCTGTGTTGGATTTTTTTGGTGTGAGGGATTGTTGATTCTAGAGATCTTTGTCTTTCTAATCCAAGCTTCCTGGCTCCAATCTTTCTGACAAGATTATCACATCTGCATTTCTGCAGACCTGGTTTCTGTTTGGGGCAGAGAGACTTAGGGGGGGAGTTCTGCCTTTAAGTTCCTTTGGGGAAATATAATATTTTTCCTTTTAATATTCCCAAAAATATTTCTTTCTCTGGGGGGGGTGACTTCCCACAGTACTGATCACAATTTCGATCCTAGCATTTTACCCCATGTATTTTAAAAAACTGAATAAACTCCCTCCCTGTTGCATATCACAGACTGTTTATATACTATATTGAAAAGTCAATATAGTATATGGTAGCTGGGGGGCATGTTGGGGAGTTGAGCATTGCTGCTGATTTCTAGAGGCACCAGGCTTTCCACTGTATGGACAGACTACTAGACTAATCTGATTCAACATGACTCTTCCTATGTTCTTTAAAAAAATACTCCATTCGACACACCACTCTTTTATTGCTTGCTGTTCAATTATTTGCCAGGATTTTTAACATAATTTTTCCCACTGTTGTCCTCTATGATCAAAAGTGAGTGCCACAACAAGAGACTGAAGTGGCGGTTGTTCAAAGTAACTTATTCTCCCTCCTTCAAATTGCTAAATATTTTTGTAGCTCTGTAGACCAACTGATGACTCCTTCTTGTTACACACCATACTCTTGTACCTACAGAAAACCCATGTTTGGACACAGGAAAAAGGAGTAATGATGAAGTAAAATTTGGTATTATATAAGCTTCCCTTATAGTTTGTTAATGGGAAATTAATTAATTGATCCAATAATATTTTGGCACACACTATAATTAGGGTACAATTATCTTAGTATATTAGTCCTTTCTTTCCACAAGACATTCTGTCCATGGAAAACATTACACCCGCTAGGATGAAGTTATGCCAAGATTTCAAGCATTTAAATTTTTTAAAAAACCTTACATTGCAGGTACTAAGCATTAGAAAATATTTTTTAAAAAGTTATCAATCTACAAATTTATTTATTTATAATTTATAAAATTTATTTTCTGCCCATCTTGTATTCAATGATGATTTACCTATCAGTGTTCTCCCCTCTTTGCAACATCAAAAGGATCAAGGCGAGTAAGCTTTAAACTCTAGTTTGTTTTAAACCTGCAACCAAAGTTTTTTACGATTATCACCGTAATAATTTGAAGTGCAAATGTCTGCATTTTAAATTGTCTGCCCCGGTTCAATGCAATAGACCTTTATTAATTTATTTTAAGTTATTTTTTAAAAAAATCATTTTTCTTCTTTAGATTTAATTGTCATTTTACAACTTATTTCAAAATATAGCATGTTATCTCTCTGTGGTTTGGAAATTCTTTTGCTCATTCTGCTCATTGAAGTGGTAGACATCTGCCTTAGTTCTTCTTAAACAGCATCAATGATATTACCTCCCTATAGTAGAGCATGTAATCCACAAGATGCACGCAGCCCCAGACTAATATTTGCAGGACACCCCACCAAGTATGTTCAAAAGTAGTCTAGACCGGGCCTGCACACTTCATCAAAGGGGAAAGGGCTACTTTAATAAATTAAAAATAATCATGAACCATAAAGGAATATCTGACACACCAATCAGTTCACTGACTTTTTAAGAAACACCAGCGGGCCACACAAGACTGCTTGGCAGGCTGCCCGTTGTATAGTCTTGCCTGGTCTAGAACATGTTTTTTTGTTTATTTATTTTTGCATTTGGCAACAAAACAAGAGGGCTTGTGAAACTTACCTATACAGTAAATCCTTGCCCATCTGTGATACAAGCTCTCAGCCAGGCTCTCCCTGGCATTTGGAAAGAAAAAAATAAAAATAAAGGACAGCCTCAATCAGCCTTAAAGCCTCTTGTTAGGAACCAAATGACATCAGAACATGCTTAAGGTTAGTCTTGATCTTGATACTTTATAGCAGGTAGATAAATGAGGGTTTAGGTACAACATCAGGAGATATCCATCAGGGTTTCTCTGAGACAATATTAACTGAAAGTATTGCAGCAGGTTCTTTAGGGACACAGTTTTGCCTAGTGCAGTGATGGCGAACCTTTTAGAGACCAAGTGCTCAAACCGCAACCCAAAACCCACTTATTTATCGCAAAGTGCCAGGGCCGCATCAGCATTGTGGTGCCCTCAGGGGGGGCAGGGAGGCACCTGAGTGCCGCCTCTGGCATGCAAAAACTGGGGGTGCAAAAATGGGTCACCGTGCTGCGAGGCACAAAAACAGCCGCCGCCACACCATGGGGTACAGATACAAGGCGCTGTACCACGCAAGAACGGGGCAGGGCTAGTATCACGCAGGCACTAGCCCCACTGCCCCATTTGCAGCATGTGCATGCTCATGGCCCCATGCATGCATGCACACATGTAAAATGCTTTCCCCTCCCTTTTCTTCCAGTCCATCAATCGATAATGGTTGGTGAGCTCTGCTCTACCACCTCTACTTGAGCTTACTAGTTGGCCGCTTCCCCTCCTTTGTGCAGGGCGGGGCTCCTGCTCTGAGTGGCAGTGGTGGTCTGATGGACCTGCTGCTGGCGGCGGTGGCGCGCGTGCCAACAGAGAGGGCTCCTAGTGCCGCCTTTGGCACACGTACCATAGGTTTGCCACCACTGGCCTAATGGTTAAAGCATCAGACTAGAAAGTGGGAGAACATGAATTCTAGTCCTGCTTTAAGCATGAAAGCCATCTTGGTGACTTTGTATCAGTCACTCTCTTTCAGCCCAACTTACTTCACATGTTGTTGTTGTTGTGGGGAAAATAGGAGGAGGAAGGTATGTTGGGTAAATTCACTGGCCTGAGCTGTTTGTAAAAATGAAAGTGGGATATAAATAAAAAATAAAATAAAAATAAGTATCCAGGACCTTCCTCATGCTGCCTTCAAATTTGATAGTGGAACTGAAATACCTTTGTTGCTCTCAAACTGACCTTTGTCACCAAACTGAACTTTGTGATCATGGAAATGAAATATCTTTGTTACTTTTTGTCAGGAGACCAGAAAAACACAAAAAAATCTGCTAATGACACTTAAGTTGTCATCAGTCTGAGGCATTTATATTATCCCACTATGGACACTGTTGGAATAATGATGACAAGGAATTATACCTGATAGATACCAATTACCCTTAGAGTTTTTCAGAAATAAAGAGGTCACCCAGAGTACACAGCTAATTAACAGCAAATGGAAGTATGTTACTTAGTAACTAGATGAAGCCAAAGAAGTTATTTTCTCTGGTTTTCTTGCTTATAGAAAAAAAAAGATCTAACAGGATCTACAGTAACGTTTTTTATACTGTAAGAAACTTGGCCTAATTTGCTCTATAGCTTAGTTTGTTTAGCAACTACTATTTTACAACAGGCTTACCACCGAAGCTGATTTCAGGCCTACTCACCGAAGCGCCACAATCCTAACCTGTGAACACTTGCAAGAATCAGTCTGCTTTATTCAGCAACTTTTACTAGCAAACATTTTCTAGGGATATAGAGAACCGTTTTTTCCCTTTTCTGACACGATTAACATTTCCCACTTCTTCCCCACTATTAAATGATTCCAATCAGACAAGTTGTATCACTTGTATTAATATATTTATAAAGCTGATTGGAGAAACTAATCAAAGCTGGGACTGGGATATCTCATGTTGACTTTCTGATTAGCTCTAGCTCATACTTTAATTAAACAAATGAAAATAGATATTGCAATTGTGAACCAATGTCTAGAAGCTGTCACCAAGTGAAATCACTGGCATTGGCTCCAGCATCACGCCAATGCATTTAGAAAAATGAGTATAAATGTATATATGTGTGTATATGTACACTGTACACATTTTTATATACCCTCCAGTTCCACTGAACATAAAGCAGTTTACAAAAAGCAGGAGAAAAGTGTTTGGTAAAACCAGGAGCATTTAATACTAAATAACTACTCATCAGGCAGCCAACACACCAGAAGATTCCCAAAGACCTACTGGAAGAGTCAAATTTCAAGCAATTTCTGAAAGGCCAGGAGTTTCAGAGTGTCTTATATCTTGAGAAGCAAGGTACCTTTCCCATCACTTCATGTTTAATGAAAAGAATGACGAGGGGTGACATGATAGCAGTGTTCCAATATCTTAGGGGCTGCCACAAAGAAGAGGGAGTCAAGCTATTCTCCAAAGCACCTGAAGACAGGACAAGAAGCAATGGATGAAAACTAATCAAGGAGAGAAGCAACCTAGAACTAAGGAGAAACTTCTTGGCAGTTAGAACAATTAAGCAGTGGAAAAACCTGTCTCCAGAAGTTGTGAATGCTCACTGGAGGTTTTTAAGAAGAGATTGGACAACCACCTGTCTGAAATGGTATAGGGTTTCCTTCCTGAGCAGGGGATTGGACTAGAAGACATCCAAGATCCCTTCCAATTCTGTTATTCTGTTATGTGAAGTGACAACCCTCCATAAACACTCACATGGGGCAGGCTTAAACAACAAAAATAGCTGGAAGTCAAACCATGGAGGGGTCTGAATATGATGAGAGCATTTTGAATTGAACCTAAAAGTAGATTACCAAACCAGTGCAAGAAATGTAGGCTGGGTATTAACTAACCTAAATCTATTACTACCAATTAGGAACAAGGTAGAATTTTTTTTATCCTCTCTTAAAGTTCTCAATAGCATTGAGAGCTGAAGTGCATTCTGGATAGTGGCAACAAAGTTGGACAAACAAAAGATTCAGGAGAAGGGTAACTGGATCAAGAAAGGTTTCAAAGATTGATCTGTTCAACAAATAACCAAAAGTTACTTTTTATCTGAGGATTGGCACCAGGTTTGAGAGATGAGGAAGGTTGAGGAAGATAACTACCACTATCTCTCACTCAAGAAAGCTTGCCAAATTATGAAACATGACATCAGGGATGCCAAGGGATACAGCACCAGGAAAAGTAGCTTCAGTAAGCACAATCATCAAATTCATTTCCCCTTCATGCCTTTGGCTCTTAAGTGGTTCTGCTCTCCTGGTCAGTTGTTTCTTTTTAAAATATCTAGAAGCTCTATTTAAAAAAAAAGAATTTGAGTTTAAGCTATGATACACCCTTCTGTATTTGCTCCACCATGCCAAGCACTGACATCAAGTCTAGCCCTTAAATAAAGCATCCATCTGAGTCCTCACCTCTAACCCTTTTCTTCCTTTTCATCTGGAAACTAATTACATGAATGCTTCATTTCTATCAGGCCAATGTCTCAGGCTTCAGCAGATGTGTTTGCAGCAACAATCTGATTTAAAGCTGAGAGCGTTTTATAATGGATCTAACAAATGCCAGCCGAGAAGATACTGAAAATGCACTTTTTTTCCCAGCTGCCTGTCACCCCAAAAATAAAGCAGCTTCCTGATGACTTCAGAAATGTACTTCAGCATATGGAAACAAGAATTACCTATTCACCTACGAGTGTAACATAGTTCTGTTTAATTGGTGTTTTTAGTCCCACCCAAAAGAGTGTATGCATTATTGGGGGGTTGCTAATTAGCATGAGTTGGGCTCAAGAGCCCTTGTACAAGCACCCACCTGCCATTGGATAGCTTCATTATATGAATGACAGACTTTCCACTTATTAATTGGCATTAAAAACTTGTGTGTGTAAAACCTTATTCCATTATGTCAACTGGAAGTGTTAACTTCTGACTCAACTAAAGCAATTTGCCCCAGAAAGAAATTGCAAAACAGCCATCATATTAGAAACACTGGAACCTATAATTGGATTTAAAAAAAAACTCCATTCATTTGTTATATTTTATTTCTCACATAGTTAAATATATTACTTGCCTCAGCAGCTTTTCTGCCTAATTTGTGGAGATTTGAAAAATCTGCTGCTTCAGCACTATCAATGCCTGCTTTTAAACTATTATGGCCAACACAAAACTATTTGGACAATGAAATTGAAACCACCTGTAAATAAAAATCTTTGTGTTAAAAAGCCATTTAACTTCTGGTATTATAACACTTTAAAAAAGACTATTGGCTCACATGTGCTATTGATGGGTTTCTGAATTGAAAAGAAAGCAATAGTTTTACAGACTGAATTATTTTAATTTATGTGAACTCTCAGCTAATTCATCACAATGAAGGGGTACCCAGTTCACTGAGGTAAGAGTACTGTTTTACTCTTCCTCTTTTTAAAATAAGTTACTTGTATAGATTTGAATTAGACAATTGAATCCCTTTCTTGATTTCATTTTGAGTTATGTGGAATAGTGCACATGTCTTTTTATGAATTGGTATTTAAAAGGGCTTTGTTAAAATAAAAAGACTGCCTGCAATTATAAATACATATATCTAAGGGTAGCAGCTGAACAGAATTTCATTTACTTATTTATTGGATTCATATGCTACTAAATCCTTCAGGAGTCCCTGCATCTTACAACAGAAGAGGGGGGAAAATAGAATATTTGTGGTAATAACGCCAAGCCTGACTAAAAAGACAATATTTAAGACCACACCATAAGGAAGTATAAAAGCACTGCCAGAACTTATGAATGTGGACAGACAGCTGTTCAGAAGAATCCCCTCTCTTCTCTTCAAAATTATTCTAATGATTGTTAACCTCTAGAGTTGTGAGCATTTAACCAGGTTTTTGGATTTCTTCAGAATGAGAGCTAAAGCCACTTATTCTGGCCTCCATACCTACTCTGCCCTTGGGCAGATATTCTAAGCCTCATTATCTTGAATCAGGAGGTCTGAGGCAGAGCTGCATTTGTGTTCCCTTAATTTGAATAGAATTCTATGCACTTAGGGATTATATGATCCGACATGGCTGTCAATGCAATCATACAGCATCTAATAATCTGCTGTCAAAAATTTAAAATATTGCAAAATATTTGTTTCCGCTCTATTACATGAGAATTGCCTAATTTTCTCTCTACTCAGTGAGGATCTCATGCATTTGCTCAGTTATTTTCACCTTACTGCCAATATATTTAGGGGCACAAGCAGAATAGCAGAATAACAGAGTCAGAAGGGACCTTGGAGGTCTTCTAGTCCAACCCCTTGCTCAGGCAGGAGATCCTATATTTCAGTCCAATCTCTTCTTAAAAATATCCAGTGTTGGAGCACCCACAACTTCTGGAGGCAAGTCGTTCCAGTGATTGTTCTAATTGTCAGGAAATTTCTCCTTCATTCTAGGTTGTTTATCTCAATTAGTTTCCATCCATCCATCAATATCTAGAACAGCCAATTCAACATGATTTCAAGTCCCTTCCTCACTTTCACATAATCGCAGCATAAACATGGCTTGGAGAAATCTTTTTTTTCTAGCATGGCCCCATCATGTTGCTTGGTTTCATCTCTTCTCCAGCCCAACTATGAGACAAACTTAACTCATTGTTTGTAGCACCAGGGTTAAATAGGATCTTCCCATTTACTGTTCAAGGGCAGTTTCAAGTTGGGAAAAAAATGAGTTAGGCTTGGTCACCCATTGCCTTGGAGAAAAGTCAGGAGGTTGCAGTCACTTGAAAAAAAAATAGGATCTGTAAAGGGGACAGTCAATTTCATGCTGGCGTAGTTTTCTGCCCTTGAGGTTGGATGGAGACAAGAATGAAGAAAAGGCCCAAGGCCAAACTGCAGCTGAATCTTCTTTTGTCCCCCTCAATTAGACATTTTAATCATATTTAGACTTTTATCAAGTTTAATTTGGCAATTATTTGCATTAATATGTGCAAATAAGCAACGGTATGGGTCTTATTCATTAACTCAGTAGTATCTTTCCAGTTTCCAAAGAAGGACGTAACACCAGTTCATGCTTCAGGACTTAGATATACCAACTTTGACATTTTAAACAAGATTGAGCTAGTCACGCACAAAATAGCTGAACCAATTTTCTTAACAGCTGAAAAACACTTGGCTAAGTAGAAAATAGCTGAACCAATCTTCCTCAAACTTTTTACAGAGCAATCCAGCTCTGGGAGAAGAATGAACCGGCTATTAAATGCCCAAACCAAAGTTTCTTCTTGAAAGCGTTATCTTACATTTATTTATTTATGCATTCATTTGAGCTACTCTTGTCTTAGAAATATGCAAACAGAGGTAGACAAAAATAATAAATTATAACAAGGTTATAATTTTAAAAATAAAAATTATTCTAAGCACTACAGAAGAAAGGCAGTGACAATAGCAATAGCAACAACAATAAGGAGAAAGCCATTTAAGGAGCCCAGGGGAACCCCCTCTCAGTCACCTTTTCTACCCCCAAAAAAAGGCAGAAAAAGAATAAAACAGCTGTGGAGTGTAAAATAGGCTTTTTAGTAACATGGGTTACTAAAGCATGTTACCAGGCGGATGCCACTCCAAATTCCCCTTGACTCCAACTCAGAAAAGGTGGGAACTCGGAATACAGTCTGTTCTACAGTCTTTCGAGGACAGAGGAGGCTGTGTGGAATTCCAGGGCTGGTTGTAAACTATGATATCCATTTCCCCAAGCAGGTCTACTGAGAAGTAGATGCCACTATTACTACCCTTGCCCCTGTTCTTGTTATTGCTGTTAAAGACATAGACAACCCAAGAGATTTCCAGACTCACAAGGATTGTGCTTTGTGTAGGGTGTTATCAAACACCTACATCAAGACAATGCTGGCTGTGAGGGATATAGGAACTTATAGTCCAGCAATGCTAGAAAATACAAGATGGAGGAAGGTTAAATTTGTAACCAAGTATTTTGCTTTCTCTCGGCTCCCTTTTCAAGACCTACTGTATTTCTCCCAAATAATTGAAACTGATGTGTCAATAATACTAACTAGAACAAACTTTTATTTCATAGTATCATGCTAATTGAATTCTGTTTGGATCCTGTAAATCCTTTTCATCATCATCATGGACGTGAAAACACCTGGATAATTTAATCACTAATATAAAATCCTTTTGGAGTCACAAGATTGAAGTTGAAGTCCACAAGTCTTAAAGTTGCCAAGTTTGGATACCCTTAGTTAGAGTATTATTCTACATATCTTCATTGACTAGAATTTGAGAGAAGACAAAACTAATAAATTGATTAATTCAAAGGAGAGCTTTGGGTGCCTCGCTCTAAAAAATCCAGAATTGAATCCTGAGGTATTCAATCATGTTTATGGTAGTGCCTTAGATTTACTGCTTTCTATTTAGCAGGCTGCTTAACAGCTCCATAGCAGGCACAACACGATCCTTTTCAAGCAAGGAATAGCTATATAAATTGACTGAGGCAAATAAATGAAAAGTTCAGGTGTGTGTGTCCATGTTTGTGTATGTGTGAATATGAACCGGAAAAATCAGATGTAGGAGAAAATGAAATAGATTGGTCCCTCCATTCTTAGCAAGACCTGGATAAGTGATGAAATCTAACAGAAGTTCATATGCTAAAATCTTCCTAAAATTAATGAAGAAAAAAAATCACCTTCTCTGCATTTATGGAAACATGAAAAATATCTAAATACTGATGATCTTGCCTGGCAGCAAGTCTGACAGTGCCAAATTCGTTATAGAATGAAAATGACTGAAATAGCCAGTGCTTCTGGGAAAAGTTTCTAAAAAAAGGGAGGGGTGGAATAAATGATTCAGTATAATATCTCTTTGGGATCTAATAAATGGAGCTGCCAGCTTCACCTTTACAAGCACTTTAATTTCAAGAGACAAAGGTCTCATTTCTAATATTAGTATTCTATTCATTGGAAATTACATTTTAACCTAGTGAGCCTCATATGCCAACTGGTGTCAGCAGCAACCAATTTACACCTGGAAAAGAATGTTAGGAGTGAACAATTTGCTCTACACAATCAGACTACCAGTCACTCTGAAATCAGCAAGGGGTCCTGGTGTTGATTAATAATTAATATCCAATATGCAGACAGAACCAATTAGGCCCACAATGCCAGAGCTTTTAATTTCAACTTCTCCTCACTTTTATTTATCTGTGGCTCTCCGTCCACATGTTCGCTTGAAATGGAGACTTGGTTCAGTTCCAAACATTAAAAAAAAAAAAAAAAACGTACTGCTCTGTCCTTGAAGTATTTGGGAGCAACTATTGCTCTGGGAATCTCTGAAATCTGCAAAGATTTGTCTCCTTGTTAAAAGCTGCCTTCCTCTGAGCAAAGCCAATTGCTTTAGGTTTTTTTGTTGTTGTTGTTTTAGAAAAACAACAACAACAACAACAAAATTCATTTTCTGCTCTCTCACAAGTTCACCGTAATCCAAGAAGTCTGACCCAGAGATAGGAGTGAACTTATAAAAGGCTTGCATTAGAACAAGTGATGCTGGATAAACACCTTGCTGGGTTTCTTACCCTAACTGGATTTTACAATGTTCAGTGTTTACATTTGATGCATCCATGACGACGTGACTGAGCATAGCACAAAGCAAAATGAGCTGACTGAGGGCAGCAGATTCATATTCAGCATGTCTGAATTATTTATAACAAATTGTGTGCTGATACACACTAGCAATATACATTCAAATCTGTTTAGGACCACAATTTCTTCATGCTGGAAGTTGCTCTGAAAATATCATACTGCCAATGCTGTAAAAATTATATGTATTAAATAATAAAGTTTAAAGGGCCTCATCTGACCTTCTTCACAGACACTAACTGTTTTTAGGGTTATCAAAAAGTCTTTGGGGAACTTACAAACTATTCCAGAGCAGACAACTAAAGTTGCCAGTTCCAAATTAGGTCATTGTTCCATTTATACCAATATTGTTGATTCTAACATACAAGGTACCCTCAGCTACTCATTTTTTTTTCCACTACAGATTCCTAAAATTTATTTCATATTAATCCAACTTTTTCTCCAAGGTGCACAGTTCCCTAGACATTCTTCCTCCCTGCTCTTTACATATTTTATTCTAACAGCAATGCCTGAAGTAACACTGAGTTCGTTCTGACCAAACTTCAGATGATGTGATCATTTTTCCCACAAAGAAGTCTTCATTTTGAAAAATACAGATAATAATAATAATAGTAAAGTTGGAAGGGACCTTGGAGGTCATCTAGTCCAACCCCCTGCTCAGGCAGGAAACCCTATACCATTTCGGACAA
Organism: Protobothrops mucrosquamatus; assembly: GCF_001527695.2. NCBI lineage: Eukaryota > Metazoa > Chordata > Lepidosauria > Squamata > Viperidae > Protobothrops > Protobothrops mucrosquamatus. The sequence continues at coordinate 35,107 of NW_015387870.1, forward strand.
ATGGCTGTCCAGTCTCTTCTTAAAAACTTCCAGTGTTGGAGCATTTACAACTTCTGGAGGCAGGTTGTTCCACTGGTTAATTGTTCTAGCTGTCAGGAAGTTTCTCCTTAGTTCTAGGTTGCTTCTTTTCTTGCTTAGTTTCCACCCGTTGCTTCTTGTCCTGCCTTCAGGAGCCTTGGAAAATAGCCTGACTCCCTCTTCTTTGTGGTAGCCCCTGAGATATTGGAACACTGCTATCATGTCCCCCCTCGTCCTTCTCTTCATTAAACTAGACATACCCAATTCCAGCAGCCGTTCCTTATATGCTTTAGCCTCCAGTCCCCTAATCATCTTTATCAACTTATGAGCCCCAAACTTATTGTTGCTAAATGAGAAAATTGTTAAGTGAGTTTTGCCCTATTCGACGACCTTTCTTGCCACATTTGTTAAGCGAATCACTGCAGTTGTTAAATTAGTAACACCGTTGTTAAGTGAATCTGGCTTTCCCATTGACTTTGCTTGCCAGAAGGTCACAAAAGGGGAAACAAGTGACCTTGGGACACAGCAACGATCAGAAATATGAACCAGTTGTCAAGCATCCAAATGTAAATCACGTCACCATGGGGATGCTGCAACGGTCAGAAGTGTGAAAAATGGTCATAATTCACTTTTTTCAGTCCCGTTGTAACTTCAAACGATCGCTAAATGAACGATCATTGTTGTAAGTCGAGGACTACCAGCACAGCAGCCTTCTTAAGAGCTCACAAGCCTCAGACTGTCAAGGAAAGCTTTGTCAAAGCAATTCTCTTCCATGCTCTTATTCCCACCTGCCCAGGCTGGATTCAGAAACTTTTGCCAAGAGTACAAATGGCTCAGAATCCCAAATCAGAAGGCTAAGATCAGTGGTGGGATTCAGCCAGTTCGCACCAGTTCGGCAGAATCGGTAGCTAATGTTTTGTTGCCCAGGTCCAGAATGGACTTCCAGAAGCGGCATCCACACAGAGAACCAGTTGCTCACGTATTTGAATCCCACCACTGGCTAAGATGCTGGAGTGGCTGGTTGCAATGAAAGTCTTTTTTGAAACAAGTTCTTAGTCCCAAATAGTCTTCTAACTGCCTTTTTGTCTGACAGCCTGAGGTGTTGTTGTTTTTTTAAACAGTAGCCCCTGAATTTAACTAGATTATAGGGCAAACTGAACCTAGGTCTTCTCAGTCCTAAATTAACATCTAGATCACATTGTTTTGATGAAAAAAACCAAACCTGATTTTTTTTTGTATGCAGAGTAGGTACCCGTATAACCATTTCCAAAACAGCACTATCCTCCTCTCCCCTATGATTACCTGCTATTAAAAGAATGCAAAAATTTACCACAAACTGTGCTTCGTACAATTTCTGTATCATAGCCATTTTCCTTTAGGTCATTGTACCACCCTACCTTTAAATGGTACATAAATAGAAGTAATCAGAATGAAACGTAACCTCATGCCTCAGTACAACAATCTTGGGCGGGGCGGCAAAATATAACATTTACAGCCCTCTTCATATCATAAGCTCTACAGGACTTTCATTATCTGCCCATTTAAAACAGTGAAAATGAACTTTCAAAGATAATTCGTAGCACTCCTAAAGTACACTGACATCTTTGCTGATGTCAAGGAAACTTTTGATATTTGGGTAGAATAATCTACCTTGACTTCCGTGGTTATGCGCTCATGTGCATATTTTTATTTTTCTTTACCAGGAGAATAATTAGGCAGCCATGTACAGAACTATGGTTTCAGATCCTCTGTGAAATCTCAAGTCTTGCCATCAGGAGCCATTCTGGATTCATTTGGTGCTTCCCACAGAGAGTAAAATGTGACAGCTACAGGTCTGGTATAGTCCTCCTTCTGTTTCTTGTGAGTATTCCAGGAATATGTGAACGGTCAGATTTCTTACAAGATCTGGAGAAAAATTAACTCTTGAGTGTGGGATTTAAGGAGTAGATCTGATCTGACTATAGAAAAAAAATGTGGATTTTTAAATATATGGCAATTGACAATTTATTATGCATTAGATTAAAATCAAGAGAAGAATATAATATAAAAATTGATTTTTTGAAATGTTTCTTAGTATTTTAAGATGCTTTAAATACCGACTACTCATTTAAATTAGAGAGAGGTTGTGGTATTGTATTATTATTTCTGTACTGAAAAAAGTTGGAGGTGACTTTTGTTATGTTTGATGTATTTTATGTTTATCACTTTTTAACCTATCCTGTTATTCCCTTCCTTTCCCCCCCCTTTTATGTTAATTTGTATTTGAAACTTAATAAAGAGAAACATAATATATCTGTAAAAAGTAAATAAAAATATCTATCCAACTTAGTCTTTCCTGTGTAGCAGTTCTGATATCAGGAAATTAATGATTGCCATGTTTTCCACTGGGACTTAGACTTCCAAAGGATTCATGGCCATATTCATTCAGTTTCTCTCTCTCTCTCTCTCTCTCTCTCTCTCTCTCTCTCTCTCTCTCTCTCTCTCTCTCTCTCTCTCTCTCTCTCTCTCTCCCCCCCCCCCCCCCCCCCCCCCCCCCCCCCCCCCCCCCCCCCCCCCCCCCCCCCCCCCCCCCCCCCCCCATTTCAAGCATGCCCATCCTCCCAACTCTCCTGATTTTCCAAATCAGGGGGGAAAAAACGTTTTCCTAGGAATTAGAGCATTACTGCAAAATGTTTTTAGTCAGTCTACTGAATATAAACACAAAGCTGCAATCAAGATGAAATTCATATAAAGTTTATTAAAAACATTTCAAGGCAAACTTTAAAAAATACACAACAAAATTAGAACCTGTCATTTATACTTTCATCACAAAGCTATCAGTTCCAATTGAGGTGTTTATGTAATGCCACCATAGTCCCTCTTTAACTGTTCCATAAACACCTTTTTCACAATAAAGCACTTTTCCTCTATATGTTCTGTTATTACACTGGTAACAGGAGTGTTAAATACCTTTTTCATCTATTTTTCTGTTTAAATACTGTATGTCTTATTTATGTTTATTAATGAGAATGTATTTTTGTATCTTCAAGATACTGCTGATGTGTTGTTTTGTTATCTCATGTGCATAATGTAAGCCATTGTATACTATAAGCCATTTGTGAGAGGCTGAAAGATAGAGGGCTGATGTATGATTTAAGCAAAAGACTTCATATTTAAAAATGCAATTAATTATAAGGCATTCAAAAACCTCTGTGATATTTTGCCAGAGTTTTCAACTTTCAAAAGATAAAGTTGGGAGAATGTGTAGGCAGATAGGGTAGGGATGTGTGTATGTGTGTATGTATGGAAAGACAGAGAGAGATAATCCTCGACTTACAGCAGTTCGTTTAGTGACCATTTTAAGTTACAACAGCAGTGAAAAAAGTAACTTATGACTGTTTTTCACTCTTAAGACCGTTGCAGCAGCCCCAAGGATCATGTGATCAAAATTTGGATGCTTGGCAACTGACTCATATTTATGACGGTTACAGTGTTCTGGGGTCTTATGATCATATTTTGCGACTTTCTGACAAGCAAAGTCAATGGGGAAGCCAGATTCACTTAACAACCATGTTACTAATTTAACAACTGCAATGATTCACCTAAAAACTGAAAATGGGGGAAAACTCACTTAACAACTATCTCTCTTAGCAACAGAAATTTGGGGTTCAATTGTCGTTATAAGTTGAGGAATATATATATATATTTCAAAGTCTGCTTTGAAAAAATGTAAGCATTTTCAAATTGCAGGGTTTCATGAAGCCTAACAGAAAGGGAGAGGTCTGATTTCTTGTTGATTTATTCTTTCCTTGCAGCTGCAATGTGGCCAGAGTCCAACGTGAAAAGAATGCCCTTATTCCTTTCTACATAATTTCATCTTTATTGCATTAGGTAAGGATTTGCTTGTAGATTAATGAACCTAATTTGAATTTTCCTTACAGTCATTACAAAATTGCTACATAATTGCCTACCCATCACCCTGAAAGTTGAGAATTCTTCTATAAAAAAGGAAGGAAAATCTGTTCCCTATATTAAGAATAAGTAGATGCTCATTATGATATTGGAACCTATA